>NC_090876.1:6417721-6425221 GCF_036669935.1 Montipora foliosa
GTCCCGTTTAGTGAACTATCGTCCTGAACTCGGGAAAGGTCGGATCAGTAAAGTTTTGGAAGAGTACTATTATAGTTTGTCGTTAGCAAAGTACGTAATTATTGCTAGTCTACCTTCATGTTTACCTCCGAAGTTCAACCCGGAAAAGAGCGAAATCGAACATTCAACACATTGACGTCTTTTCTTTTTAAAAATGTATATTTTAATGCTTAAGCATTTTGACCACTGTGCGATCGTTTGTTGATATTCTTACATCGTACTACTTTCGTGATCTTTAGAATGATTTATTGAAATTATGCATGTCTTCCAGATCAAGTCTGAGATCAATTTAAATCGTCCAGTCAGTCAGTTTTGATAGAAAATTTACAGAATTCACTAAACGTCTTACCGTCTTTCCTAGTAAAATAAATTTCAATTCAATTGCCATTAATTAACTGAACGCGCAAAAATACTGTATGTTCTTGCCGAAATCCTCGCCTTCGGGTGTATTCTTAACGCATTGTTAATATTTCGCCGACTCGTTTAATTTAACAAATATTTTATGCTTCACTTACGTTGGAAGCAACCAGAAATTCAAAGGAGTAAATTAATTATTGTTGAATTAGTACAAGACAAAAATGGGGTAAAAATTGAGGGAGAATTTAGTGTATTGCTGAAAATTTGCGGAAAGAAAAAGTGTACTGTATTTTGAATTGTGCCAGATGATTGGCACATTGCTTGATTCATCAAGGAATCAAGTGAATTGTGATGGAGATGCTGGACGAAATCAAAGCGTACCAGAGTGGATCTTTCATACCGACTTCGAACACTTTTTGGAACGTGCAGGAATTAGAAGAATCGTCAAATATGTACTCCGATCGATAACGCAAAATTGTTTAACATACTCATACATGTGAACCTCTTATATACATAAATACAGACATAATGAAATCTAACATACAAGTATATAACACGTCCAAACGTTACAACCTACTGTACTAGTTGAAATTGCATTGATTACGATTTTTTTCACTGTTAAAGTTTGATCTCGTGTATACCCTGTGAAGTTTGACCACTTTACGATCTTTTGTTGGTATTCTTACATCGTATTCCTTTTATGATCTTTAGAATGATTTATTGCAATTATGCGCCGATGAAATCGAAACTTCAACATCCCCCCGTCTTCCCCGGGCAAACCCCGGGCGTTTGACTATCGTCTGTGCCCGGGGAGAGGGAAATTTGACCTTTGCCTGCGTGGAGTGGGGAAAATTGAACCGAAAGAGTCAGGTTTTAAATGATTTTCTTTCGGACGCCGAAGTCGCTAACAGCCATAAAACACGTGCTTGGACGAGACAGAATACTTAAAGGAAGAGATATAGCATTTGTGAGCGATTGGCTTACAAAAAAGGTCTTCGAAAGTTGCGGACAGACAGACAAATCTGACGACAGGGTAGAGTATTTGAACACCATTTTGGCCCGTCGGGGAGGGAATCTTGCCAGGGGGAGAGGATCTTGAAGTTTCGAGTTGATCGGTGCATTATCCATGTCTTCCAGATCAAGTCTGAGATCAATTTATTCACTAAACGTCTTACCGTCTTTCCTAGTAAAATAAATTTCAATTCAATTGCCATTAATTAACTGAACGCGCAAAAATACTGTATGTTCTTGCCAAAATCCTCGCCTTCGGGTGTATTCTTAACAGGCATTGTTAATATTTCGCCGACTCGTTTAATTTAACAAATATTTTATGCTTCACTTACGTTGGAAGCAACCAGAAATTCAAAGGAGTAAATTAATTATTGTTGAATTAGTACAAGACAAAAATGGGGTAAAAATTGAGGGAGAATTTAGTGTATTGCTGAAAATTTGCGGAAAGAAAAAGTGTACTGTATCTTGAATTGTGCCATGTAATTGGCACATTGCTTGATTCATCGAGGAATCAACTAAGGATACCTAAACTTCGAGCCAGGATTCGAGCTAGGATCCGAGCCAGGACTCGAGCTAGGATCCGAGCCAGGATTCTAGCCAGGATTCGAGCTAAGATGAGCTTTCTCCGCTATTTATTCTCGAATCTTTCGGTTAGGTTATGTCTCGAATCGGTTAGGTTAGGTCTATTTGCGTTGGTTCTAGTCTAGTTAAGTCTAGTTAGGGTTGGGTTAGGTTAGGTCTCGGTTAGGTCTCGGTTAGGTCTCGAATCCTGGCTCAGATCCTAGCTCGGATCCTGGCTCGAATCCTGGCTCGGATCCTGGCTCGGATCCTGGCTTTATTCTTAGTTTATCTCGAATCAACTGAACTGTGATGGAGATGCTGGACGAAATCAAAGCGTACCAGAGTGGATCTTTTGTACCGACTTCGAACACTTTTTGGAACGTGCAGGAATTAGAAGAATCGTCAAATATATACTCCGATCGATAACGCAAAATTGTTTATATATATTTGCTTTGAATTACTGCTGGTCGCTAATTAACTAAGGCAAACAGTTTCCTTTTCAAAAAGGCGAATAACACCCTTTTTATAACAACTGTTCGATTAGAAAAACTGGTCAGACACAAGGTCGACGGAACCTCAATTTCTGTCATAAAATATTGAAGAATTTGCTGATTAACTTGAACATGACAAAAAAAGAAATAAATAATTATGGAGATTTAAGGATCATACCGTAATTAGCATCTGAGATAAGTCTCCCATGAACTATTTAGCAAAAAAATCAAACTCCGTGTAATTCACAGGAACCAAGAAAACATGATCGACGAAACTTACGCCATTCTATCAAGGCAAGTTGAGGGAAATACCCCTAAATACCGGGATCATTTTCAGCGTTTTTGAATCTATGAAAAATATCCTTATATAACCTGGTCCTTAAAAGACGCACTCCGAGATATTAACTAACCATTGATTAAGCAAACTTCTGATATGTGCGTCCATAAATATAGAAAAATCTAAAATATTGAGTCCCTAGTTAAATTAATTTAATTAATCAAGACAGTCAAGGCTTGATAGAACTGCTTGCTACAAACCGTTCATTTGCCTCGTTAAACGAGTGTCCACCTCTCCAACCCGCACCCAAACAAATATGAAACAACCTGGCAGAGAGCTATCAATCGGGCTTAACTTTTAAAAGTGACTCAGTGGAAACGCTCATATACGTCTGTCAATCGGCATTTTTCCAATGAGGTAAGCCTTAAGTCAGAGTTAACTGAATAGAGTGTAATGTGAAGTGCTAGATTTCAATCCCATATGAACCATGTGAGCGTTAGCCCTACAGATGGAAATGGGCCCACAGAAGTCAAGTCAAGTCAGTCATACAAGAGGCATCAATTTAAGAACGTTGCTGGCTTTATTTCAGGTATTCACTGAACCTTCATGTGTTTGACCAAAAAGTACCGATATCTTGTTTAATCTTGCCCTTGTTCATAAATTATACCTAATATATATACGCACTTCTCCGGTTCAACACGACAAAGATGTCAACCGAAGAAAAGGTTTCATCAGACGAGTAAAACCGTAGAAAAAGTTTGTGAAGCCTTCAAGATGCTATGAACCAAAACAATTATTATTGGTCATCCCTTACTGATGAACAGCTTCCTTGAATCTTCATTTGATCATGACGAAGGTACGACTACCCGCTTCAAAGTCGTCGGAATTCGTTTCCAATGGACGTATATCAGCTTTTACCGTTATGAGAATAACAGAAGTTTGATTCTAGTGCAGTCGAAGCTCGATTATCCGGACTTTTTCTCTGGTCCCAATTTTGTCATGAATATTTATTAGCCATGATCTAGATCCTAAGCCATATTCGTTTTAAAACTACAGCTTTGAAAAGAGAAGTAAAGGCGAGTTTGTTTCGCTTTCAAAAAGCAAAATAAAGCAGCGCTAACACACATCGTAACTAATGCAGAACTTTCAAATGAGTTCTGATTGGCTTAGAGTTGCTTTGTTGCTAAGTGAGATTTCACGCTCTATTGGCTCTTTCGGCAAACACGCTACATACGTCACAAATGTTTATTCACGATCATCGTGTCCTTGAAGCGTAAGCGATCTGTTCTTTGGATGAAAGATAAACTTTGCGATTAGAGAAAGAAGAAAAAGGAACCAATTTGTCAGCTGAATATGGCGTTGGTAAACGGCAGATATCTGATATCTGCAAGAGCAAGGAAAAGATCATGACGTTTGCCGACACGTGTACAGGTATTCACAACGGAGAGTGAAGGTGTAGACCACATTGTTTTCCAAACAATTTGCAAATGTTTTGTTGCACGATTTAATGTCGCTTTCTTATTGTAATTAGTTTTTGTTCCTCGTTAATATTCATATTCTCGATTATCCTGAGGTTCGACTGTAGATGATAACGACTTACTTAATACACGCATCCATCGTTGTATGTATAGACAAACTGCGGGGACACTGAGAGCCTGACCTTGGGGTAGGTAAACGTGGCGAGAGAACAAATGGCAAAAGTTCTCTCAGTAAAGGCGGGCGAAATCCTGCCGCCGTGAATGACTGCCCCTGGGTCTTCAAGGAAGGAAACGAAATGATTTTAAGAGAGAAAAAAAGGCTTGAAAGGGTGATTTCTATTGGCCAAACTAACAAGTTAACCGAGAGCTGATAAATTGGCTGGTTGCGGTGTACGCAAGTGATATTAGAGAGATCAATCATGGCGTTTACTTGACACGGCAAACGCGAAACGATTGGGCTGCTAATTTTCATAAAAGCATAAAAATTGTTATTCTAACTCGTCTCAGCTCTCTGTTTCGAAAAGTTACTTGATACCTGCTGCTAACGCGCAAGAAATTAGCTCATATGAAACGAGTTTCTTCCATTTTTGGCAAAACACAAATTTTCGTATGCCAGGCTCTCAGTACTTGTCATAAAACCTTGAAAATCAGTCTTATTCCCTATATTCTTTCTTTATTATTCTCTGGTCTCAGTGATATTTATGCTTTCATTATAGATCTATCCTTCCCGTCTAGTGCTTGTTCATTAACTGTGATAAAAGGCAAGAAATCGGCGTTAAAATGAAATTGCTTTCCTCGAGTTTTTCTTCGCGAGTTTCTCTGTATACAGCTAGCACTGAGTTCTTCACAAACCCGGCTCCACGGACTTGGATAACGATTCCGAAAATATCGTACCCATATAAAAGTTATCTCCTTCTCAAAGATAAACAAAGAGAAGGGTATGTGTGTTTATCGATAACATGTGGCAAATGAGATCAGTCTCACAGTGCTCATGTTCGGCAAAGCATGTCGGCCTACACTCGAATTCGCGACAATTTTCTTGTTGTATTGTATATTTATCAATATTAATTTTTCTAAAATTAGCTCAATCCGTACCTAAAGAAGGTATAAAATCAGTTTCTTTTTGCATGAATTCAATCGAGTTCTTCTCGCCGAGAACAAGATGTCTTTGTTGATCTCGCTCTTCGTGGGTTCATTTTTATTTTGCGGTGGCCTTGGTAAGTCTGCATTGGTTATCACTTCTGGACCTTTATACCCCAAATTAATAAGCAAGCTTTAAAGCTTTTCTTCACTTCTTCGCTTCATTGAATTTTTTTCTTATTTCCTCCGGTTTTCAGAAGCTCGTATTGAGGATACTGTTACTCTGAGCGCCGAAAACAAGAATTTTTCAGGTTCAGAGATAAACTGGTCGAAGATCAAATCAGTCTTCAAGGAAAATGGATACGAGATAAACGAGGTTCAGGCAACGTCGAGGGATAACCGCGGGAGGAAGTTTCATGAAACGATCATTATTCTCTCGAGGCCAAAAGCCCCATGCTCTGAAGCGGCAAACGAAATCAGTGAGATGAAAGCCCAGCTGCAGAAGGCAATCGAAGATCAGAAATCGGGTATGAACCGTGTTTAGAAGCACCATAGGGGTTTAAGTATCAGTTAAATTGCGACTTCTGAAAACACCGAATTGGATTGTTCCGCTCAGTTTAGTCAAATCCAAAAATCAATAAATATCACACACCTCGAGCTACGCGTGAATACTATTTCGTAAGAACAATGTTATAAAATGTCCTTAATTTAGTCCGCTTGCAGTCTATTGCTCAACGTGAAGGCTCAAGCGGGGAAGCATTCCCTCAAAAACGCAATAACGACCAGAATTTTGAAGAATCTCCCCAATCGTAATTATTGGATTTGAAATTAGTCAGTAAACGAGCCATCTTTTGAGAATCAGGTCGTGCCGATGGTTTGCGAACAGCTCGAAATGTTCGTTTCGAAACTTATTTACCAAGTGATTAATAATGGCAATAGGACTGAGTGGAGTACAATTCGGTCTGTGAATCATACGAGTGATAGCAGCGGGGGGGGGTACTGCCATATATGGGCTATATAGGTAGTTTACTCTAGCATAGGGTATACAAATCAGAGTGTTTGGGTCTAGAATAGGGTATCATTTTTCACGAAACTGACCAATTGGTTGAAGATTTTAATCTAAACTAAGGAAACCAGGAATTGCTACTGAAAAATATAAAAAAAAATGAAATCGGCAAGTTTAAATTTTCACGACTCAGCCTCAACAGCATTGATAGATGTCATAAAACGCTACTGGATATTATTAACTGTCAAAAATCGGCATTCAGACGGAAATCGGTGGTATTAATACTGGTTAAAATAAAACAATTTATTGTCTTGATAATGCGTACGTAAGTGCTTGGCATTGCTAGACAAGTATAAATAAATCTTTTTTTAAGAAAGAAGTGATTGTGGTATAAGGCTTTGTTATGGCTTTGCTAGTGACCTCATCTTTTATCCTCACTTTTTCCTTTTACTTTTGATAGCTCACAAGATATCTGCTTTGTTCAATCACCTACTGAAGGATCTTGAGCAACACAACACTAATGGCAACATGTGCAAAATGTCTGTCAAACTGTCGTTTAAAAAAGCCCTCGGCAATCGCGTGCGCGCCAAAAGGTTATGGGGGGGAGGGTCAGATAGCGGAAGCAGTTCAAGTTCGAGCAGTTCAAGTTCGGGCAGTTCAAGTTCAAGCCGTCAAACCTGCTATGGTATCTCGATCACTGAAACCACGTCGGAATCACAAAGTGGATAGATCTTGCTTGCAAACTGCTGTCACCTTCATTTACAGGAAACTTATAACCTTGTAAATTGATTCAAATGGTCAATAAAAGGTGTTTCTGAAACCCAAGTATTTTTGAATATTGGTCTTTAATTTACAATATTTCTACCCTCACGAAATACACGTAATAAGGATAAACTGGTGATCCCACTTTATAACACAGCTGCGGGTCAACAAAGCTTTGTATACTGCGCAACGTCCATTCGGAACAGCCTTTCTCAAGATATGATTAATTTAAACAACCTAAACAGTTTTAAAAGACTTTACAAGTTATCACTTCTTGAACAATAGTCATTATTTTACACGATTTTATTCATATTTTAGTAGTATTTCATTAGTTAGTTTTTATATTGTAAATTATTTCTGAAAGGCCATTTCATTGGAGATTTAATAAAGTTTATTGTTATTAATGATTCCAAGTTCGAGTGAGGCCTAACACTACTG
>NC_090876.1:6430221-6435221 GCF_036669935.1 Montipora foliosa
AGCGAGTAGTCTGCAAAGGAAACTCCAACGAAACAAGTACATGCTCTCAGACTGGTGCTAATTAAGTACTGTATAAGAAAACACATGCTAGACGTAATGTTACATCAAATTTGCTTATTGCGAATTTCAAAGGATAACATTATCTAAAACTTTAAACAAATGTTGAATTTGACTGTAAACAGCTTCTTTAAACCAAAGTCATGTTGATAGGGAAGGTAGTGGGACGAATGAAAGGCCCATCCTTGGTGTAATAGCCTTTGAAACTTGTGGATCTTTTGATGTAACATAAAGGAAACAAAAGAGAAAAAAAAGTTGAAACAACCTAACCCTAACACTTGCCTACAAAACAAAGAAAAAGTATAGCTGCATGTTTTTGCATGGAGAATGACCCAGAATAAAAATTAATGGTCTTAACCCATTTTCGCCATACTTTCCTTCCATGAATGCTCATTGATATTTACATTAAAAAGTATGAAAGTTAGACATTCTTTAGAAAGTGCAATAATTAAGGATGGTTCCTACTAATTAAAGATATTTTTGCCCCGGTGTGTGATTACGGTATGCAGGAAAGGTAGATCTTAACAAGTGTTATTTAAATCCAAAAAGAAAATTAGGGGTAACCACACATTTTTCAAAGATAATTCATGAATAATATTTGTAAAAAGCTTTAAATATACAAAGCAATGTATGGCGTTCTTTCTCAAGTTGAAGCTTAATTATCTCTCAAAAATGCATGGTTACCCCCAATTTTCTTTTTGGATACCAAGAGTACTTACTGAGATCTACTTTCTCTGGATAGTTTTAAACCATGCAAAAATATCCCTGTGTTAGTAAGCATCACCCATAGCAAATCCGAGTATCTCGAGATGCACAGAACATATGCGCAATAACAATAGTAGGCACCATCCTTAAGCAACAGAGGACTTTTTCCCTGTTTAATTAGCCTCATCTAAACATGAGGGGGAGTTGGGAGAATTCAAGACAGTTATGCAAACCCTTGATTGTGTCTTGGGTTTACATAACTGTCAAGAATTCCCCCAACTCCCTGAGTGTTTAGATTAAGCTATATAAACATGGAAAAAAGTCCTCTATTGCTTAGATAAAATATCTCTCAAAAGAGTAAGACAGATGAAGGGAAATGCTGGTTTTTTTTTTTTACTTTTTGATTGTAACAGATTTTCTTGATACACGCTCATATTTCCTACCAGCCAATGAAAACTGACAACACATATAAAGCAATCTGAAAATTCGTGTGATTTCATAGCCGTGTTTACATACTCTCAGCTAAACACAACTATTGATCAATGAGAGTGCACATACTATCCTATTATTATTATTATTATTATTATTATTATTATTATTATTATTATTATCATTATCATTATGATAATTCCTTTTTATTCAATTAGAAATGCAGATACATCAAAACAATCCTTCAGATTTACAAATTTAAATGAGATTTTACTGCCCCATCAGTAAAATATGGTTAATGGAACGTGACCATACTAAAAGGGGCTATTCATGTCGCGTTAGTTATCTTCGTGTTCTCTGTAGTCGGTCGTTCAAGGTCATAAAATCAATGGTTTTGTTGTAAATAAAATGAGGACATAGTGACTTTGTTCCTAGATATCAGTTTATAACGTACACCTGCATTGGCCAAATCTGTCAAGGCCTCATTCATAACTGTTAAAGAGCACGTGTAATACCTACCTGCTCATAGAAGAAGCTGTACAACTGGCTACTTTAATAGGCAGAGTCTAGCTATAAAAGCCTCAGTTAGCCATCCAAGGTTCACTTGGCAGTTTGTCTTCTATAGTAAACCAACTAGCTGTTGGCATTTGTTAAAGTTTTTTCCCCTCCCTCCCTCCCTTTGGAGATGGGTTGCTTTTATTGCCTTGCCTTCATTAAAATTGGGTCACTCCTGCGAGGTGCGGTTAAGTCTGCGCAGCGACTTCCCCCAAGCTTGTTGGCTCGTTTGCCTTTGTACATTGCTCGCTACCAATACTCTTGTCCGATCCAGCACGTGCTGTTTACCAATCAGCTTGTAGTGCTGGGGAGATAAGTGAGGTTGTTCTATATCACGCAATCCGGAAGTCGCATAGGCTAACCAGTCACAAGGCAGTGTTCCCCTCAAAAAACGCCAATACATCTGTTGTCTCGTTCTATTGTGCCTTACGTTATGCGTTAAAAGCTAACTATGTTGATACCAGGGAACAGTGACATTAAGAAGAACAATAGTAAAAATACCCTAATCTATCTACATTAAAAAAGCTATTTAAAAAAAATATAAAATAAAATACAATATATACATTCTGTAAGAGAAATATTCATTTCGATTAAAGGTGAAAACCAAGAATATTAAAAAGATCCTAAAGTACTAATAGCGTTTAAGCGGCAGTCATCAATGAAATCCCCTTGTGGGATTTTGTGGAAGGGTGTCCTGGAACCTCTTACGCATGTGTGTCAAAAGAAATCTCAAAAGAAAGCAATGTTCTAATCCATGTAATAGTCGTGTGATACGGTTCCTCATTCTTTTCTGAGAGATTCTCGGCTATCTCGGCTAAGCGCTTGGGAAAGCAGTTGCAGTCTACTCCCATCCCGCCTTAGTATTATTGTTATTATTATTATTATTATATTTTTATAAAATTCAATTTATTATAATTAGGGACCTAGGAAAGGAACTTGACCAATTCCAATAATGGGAATGCCAAAGGAGGTTTCCCTATTGGGGTGTCCGGAAAACTAAGACCTAAGACCTAAGACCTAAGACCTAAGACCCGGAAAACTAAGACCCGGAAAACTAAGACCTAAGACCCGGAAAACTAAGACCCGGAAACCTAAGACCTAAGACCCGGAAAACTAAGACCCGGAAAACTAAGACCCCTTTCATTTTAGTTCTCAAAGCAATCCCTGGGCCGTTTAAAAAGGCGCAAAAATATAATAAATAAATGCGAAGGAAATCGGGAATAAATCACGCGCAAAGCAGCAATTGAGCCATAGAAAAGAACGGCACCAAAAAACCCTGTATTCCTGAAAGAAATCTTATGTATATCCAAAAAATTAAGATCGATTTTGAGACGACAAGAAGGCTTTATAATGACAGCGTTGGGAGAAAATCTAGCGGCGCTTGCTTGATAATTATTCATGCCACAACCGCGAATGTCACGCCAGGCGAGTCAAGGCCGCATGATAATCCCGCATTTCATCTGAAAAGAAAAATAAATCGTTGTTCTCAAATGCCTCGCCTGTAACTGAACCAATTGTTCATTTGTTCTTCGGAAATTATTGCCAGTCGGGTGTTACGCCCTGTTGGAAATCAACGACGGGTTTTTCTTTGATCTTGGAACTCGGGGGCCTTTGTTAGTAAGTCCGAGCACGTTTGTTCTGTTTTGAAAATCTAAAAATATTTGTATTTCGTTCCATAAGCAAATTGATATGTAGTAAATTAAGGGTTCTCAATGTTTTAAAACCCGCCATAACATTGCCATGTGATTCTTACAGAGATCTGTATACCGTGTACCATTCCTTCGGGACAAGGCCTAACTGACACCCATGATTTTATAGATAATGTTTTCAATTTTTGAATAACCTCAGCAAAATTTGTTTATGCTAGGTTCGACTTTATCATAGAACCGAATAAGGCTTTGATCGTTCAATCAAATACGCTTTACATTATTACCTTTGTTACCTTCTAATTCAATACACAGACCCCAAGTGAGAGCCTCCTGCTTCCCACCCTTCTCAGTCCCATTCTGTTGACCTTTGAATTTGTTTACGAGGGCTCGTGACAGAGAGGTTGATCAAAGAAAAACCCGTCGTTGATTTCCAACAGGGCGTAACACCCGACTGCCAATAATTTCCGAAAAACAAATGAACAATTGGTTCAGTTACAGACGAGGCATTTTAGAACAACGATTTCTTTTTCCTTTCTGATGAAATGCGGGATTGTCATGCGGCCTTGACTCGCCTGGCGTGACATTCGCGGTTGCGGCGTGAATTATTATCAAGCGCCGCTAGATTTTTCTCCCAACGCTTTCATTATAAAGCCTTCTTGTCGTCTCAAAATCGAACGTAATTTTTTGGATATACACAATATTTCTTTCAGGAATACAGGGTTTTTTGGTGCCGTTCTTTTCTATGGCTCATTTGCTGCTTTGCCCGTGATTTATTCCCGATTTCCTTCGCATTTGTTTATTATATTTTTGCGCCTTTTTAAACGGCCCAGGGATTGCTTCGAGAACTAAAATGAAAGGGGTCTTAGTTTTCCGGGTCTTAGGTTTCCGGGTCTTAGTTTTCCGGGTCTTAGGTCTTAGGTTTCCGGGTCTTAGTTTTCCGGGTCTTAGGTCTTAGTTTTCCGGGTCTTAGTTTTCCGGATTTGTAGTGGGTTATCCGGAAAACTAAGACCTGACACCTAACACTTAACCCGAAATATTCCAACATAATGGCGGTTGGAGCGAAGCAGATTCCCTTAAATTGTACTACATTTGGATGCTGGATCTGCCTTTTTTACGAAAACAATGTCACCAGTGCGATTCGCAATATTCCCCGCCAAAAAGGACATGTGACCCTGTTGACCTTTGAATTTGTTTACAAGGGCTCGTGACAGAGCTCGATCAAAGAAAAACCCGTCGTTGATTTCCAACAGGACGTAACACCCGACTGGCAATAATTTCCGAAGAACAAATGAACAATTGGTTCAGTTACAGGCGAGGCATTTGAGAACAACGATTTATTTTTCTTTTCAGATGAAATGCGGGATTGTCATGCGGCCTTGACTCGCCTGGCGTGACATTCGCGGTTGTGGCATGAATAATTATCAAGCAAGCGCCGCTAGATTTTCTCCCAACGCTGTCATTATAAAGCCTTCTTGTCGTCTCAAAATCGATCTTAATTTTTTGGATATACATAAGATTTCTTTCAGGAATACAGGGTTTTTGGTGCCGTTCTTTTCTATGGCTCAATTGCTGCTTTGCGCGTGATTTATTCCCGATTTCCTTCGC
>NC_090876.1:6442721-6472721 GCF_036669935.1 Montipora foliosa
TTGTATAGAGGCAAAGAATAAAAAGTGAGAATCAGGAAGGAACAATACAAAATCAGTCAGGGTACATGGCGAGCTTTCAGTTTTTTTAAATCACATAAATTCTTCTGTGCTGCGTTTCTGGTGTGATTGAATTGCACAAGTCATAGTTTACATTGGTTGGAGAAATTATGAGGCACTGTTGGGGACCACTGAGAATTTCGAAAAAGTCAATGGTAAAATTCATGACATTGATCGTAAGATAAAGAAGGTTAAGTAGGACTTGTAAAATAATCCCTTATATGATCAATTTGTTTTATGAATGGCTTTTGCCATGGGAGCGTTATTCAAGAGGCTTCAATCTGAGGTTTTACGAAATTCCGAAGCAAACAGATGAAAATTGCATTGGCAGGAATAATGGTTTTCCACGTGAAATTATTGCTGAATTTTAGTATCGTCCTGAAAGATGGGCTATTTTTCAAAAGAAGAATCTACTAAAGAATGGAATATAATCATATTTTCGAGGATCTTATTCCTGAAGATAGGAAAAAGAAAAACAATCAAAAAGCGGTAATGCAGCAAGCATACGAGAGCAGTAAATTGACCCAAATTCTGTAATAGAAAACTGTCTATATATGGTGTTCTTTATAGTAAACTAGCCGTGAAGTCAATTCTCCATGGTATGTTATAATCCGTTTGCTGTTTAGATATTTAATTTTTGTACAGTCAGGGTTCTTGCTAAGTTTTTGCACAGGAGGTAAAAAACCAAAAATAGCAGGTAACTTTGTTACCTGCCCCTGCATGGGTTGGCAAGCTCAAGTCTTAACTTGACGTTCGTATCGATCGCTGTCACATGCCAGCGGCTGCTAAATTAATTTAATACTCAGCAAAAGGAAAGTAGGTTATGCTATTTCATTGGCTGTCACCTAGGGGGGTCCGGGGGCATGCCCCCCCCGGAAACATTTTGAAAATTTGAGTCCCAGAAATGCGATTTTCTGCATTTTCAGAAAAGATTTACAAAATTCTAAAGGTACAAAAATGTCCCATAAAATCTCAAAAGTAACACTTTTTTGACATCTGCATTCAATAATTTATGTAACTTCTTTGATTAATATTGCTGTTTAAGAAGTAAAAGTTCTGGGTTTTCTTATTTACAAAACAACAACACTGACTAGCTCGCAACTAGCTATCAGCATTAACCTATACTTCAATGTTAACCATTATAGCTTACGCTTATGTGCTTTGTTGTATTCATAAGTAACAGATTTAGCTGCTTTTAGGACGGACGCTGGAGGCGTAAGAAAGTGGTGTCTATGCGTGTGGGCGTGAGAAATATATCAAATGCGTGTGTCTCACGCAAAATGCGTGAGAGTTGGAAGGTCTGCAAATGGTATATTTTCGAAACAATAACATGTGCCAGATATCTTCACAGGATTGGTTGGAGGGGGAAAGCAATATTTTCCCATAAACGAAATGTAATTTCACCTTTGAACAGACGAACATTCCTTGGATAATTTCGGTAAATATTTCAGTGAAACAGCCGGTAACATTTACTTGAACAGCCGGTAAAAATAACCGGTTACCGGCTCTTAACAAGAACCCTGTGTACATTTTAAGATTGTGATATGATTTAGCATTTCTTCTCTGTAACCACTTAATTAAGAGTTCTTTATGGAGATTAGGGTAAGGGTCGGTGGAATGGGAACGCTAACTCTATTTAGATGGTTTTTCAACTTGAAAGAAGTCAGACTTTGCATCTTATCCCAAATAGTAGGAACCCTCACTTTGGGTATCTCTCCAGTAGTTTTAAACAATAATAATACAAGGTGGTTTTGTTTGGGTTTGTTCTTTTTCATAGGAGAAGAAAGCCCTCCTTTCACAGGTGATTTGAAGTTAATAAGTTATGTAACAGCTAGTAGATTGTTTGTGAGATGGCGTACAACCTTCCCTCTAGACATATGGCAGAGTTGTGAGTTTTGGAGCAAAACCTCATAAAGTTCCTCCTTCTGGTTTCTGATGTCAGTGCGATTTTGATCGAATGAGGAACTTTTGAGGTTTTTGCTCCAAAACTGCACTGGGTTTGCATTCAAGTTCAAGTAACTTCATTTATTCACACATACTCAAATTACAATAATGTATAAACGATAGTAAGATGAGAATAGAGACAAAGCTAGCTTTTTTACCATGTTGAGTTATGTGTGGTATAATTATATTGGAAAAGTGTGTAACAGCCAAAGGAGCAAAGCTTTTGAGTTGGCCACTACCACAATGCAGTTGCAGTATTAAAAGATGAGGTTATTTTTATATAGCTATTTATAAAGCTCTAGCTAAATTAATCAGTATTGAAGAAAGAGCTAGTACATGCTAAATGTAGATAATAGTAAATAACTATTTAAAGTAATTATTAAGTAAATAAAGTTAAATGACAATTGAAGTGGTTCATATTGCAACCATCATTTCCTTCCTTCCATGTTGTAGACATGTGGTGTGATATCAGAGCACACATCGAGAATGTGTACAAGGTATGAGTGAAATTCTCTTCATTCTTTTAAAAAGAAAGCAACACTTGTTTTACAACTAACAAAATTTTAGTTTATAAAGAAACTGTGGTACTGCGTCGGTGGGAGATTGAAACAGAAACTCTGTTGAGTATCTGGCTTCCATGCAGGGGTTTGTGGGTCGGAATCCTGGCCGAACCAAACTTCGAGGTCGTGATGGGATGTTAAAGAACCCCTTCACTTTAACATGGCCTTGTTCTGGACAAGGCATCTTTCATTTCTCTAAATGATTATAAACTGCATAACAAGCCGTATGGCCAAATTTTGCCCATGGCTAATGAATGTGCTTTGACCCACGTTTCACAACTTCAAGAAATATTAACTAATGGCCCAAAAAGTGAAACAAGCAAGAGAGGGAACGAGAACATTAAAACTTCTTTTTAAAGCTTACTGCAATTAGTTTGAATGCAATTTTTATTGTGCTTCATCATTAAAACTACATGTACACACTGCAATTTTTAGCCAATCCGAAAAAACTATCTTCAAATCGAGCTGTGTTGATTTGTTATGTGCTTTTATCAGGTCTCACCGATGCCCTCAGCATTCTGATGATCAAAGACAGTCTGTCAGGCTTTTACTTTTAGGTATATAACAAATTGCCATCAAAGATGGTGCTTACTAGTTCACAGGTATTTTTGCGCGGTTTACTGAATATGCGGGAAAAACAGATCTTAACAAGTGTTAATTGAAATCCAAAAAGAAAATTGGGGGTAACCACGCATTTTGCAAAGATAATCAACAATATTTGTTAAAAACTTTAAAATATGTATCCAAATTTTTCCAAATTGAAGCTTAGTTATCGCTGAAAACTGCATGGTTACCCCCAATTTTCTTTTTGGATACCTAGAGTACTTGCAAAGTTGTGCTTTCTCCGCGTAGTTTTGAACCGCGCAAAAATATCCTTGTATTAATAAGCATCCCCCACAGAAAATCCGAGTATCTCGAGATGCGCAGAACATATGCGCAATAACAATAGTAGGCACCATCCTTAAGTAGAGGCCTCAGTTGACCAGTAAAATCGTCGGGCATTAGACAGAGTAGAAACTTTAAGTCTCGTTCTCAGGAGGGAGTGGGTTAAAGGGGACATTATTTCTGAACGGACCTGGATGTTTGATAACCCTTTAACACCTGGCCAGGTGATCTGGTGACGTAATCCGTGAATCCATATCCGGTAGCGGATCTGGGGCCCGTTTCTCGAAAGTCCCGAAACTTTACGGGCCATTTTCGGGTGTCACAATCCCGTTGTATCTGAAGAATGGAGAGGATTTAATTCGTCAAACTTCACGGTCATTTTTCTTTTTGTTACCTTAAAAACATGTTAAAAGATCGGCTTTCCAAAACAGGCGGTTGGCAGTTTCACAAATGGCTTTTCGGGCCCGAAAAGTTTTCGGGACTTTCGAGAAACGGGTCACTGGACCGGAACACCTTAGACAGCAATGACCAGAACCAGGTTGCTGACCAGCGGTTTTCGTTAAAACAATGGGTTGCTGGGGGGGGTGTGCTCAGTCTTGTGGGCTCAGAAAACCTGGTTGTGGTCATTGTCATTTAAGGCTTTTTTCCCTGGACCGGGGAGTCCAAATACGCTGTGACAGGGCATTGCAGAGGTCATGGGTTCGAGATCCCGTTGGAGACGCCTGAATTTTTTGAGTGTCTATATAAAGAAACACTAGCTTAGTCCATTGATCCCTGCGAGTGAGGCTTAACAGATTTTACTCTAACACCTGAAGATTTTACTCCTCGACTGGGGCGTCCTTGGACGTCCGAGGAGTCAATGGGTCATTAAATTGTGCAGATGAGTGCGAGGATGATTTCTCTCTTTCGTTAGTTTAGTCGTAACTGGAGATCCGACGACCCGGGAGAACCTTGTTTGAATCGTAGTGGAAATTTATGGCTGATCACTTGACTGGCTGTCATAGAGCAAGTTTCAATCGAGTGTCGCAAAACCAAAACCAAAGTAATTACTTTGGCCAATCAAAAAGGACGGAGAAAATCCGGTAAACCAATCAAAACTCGAAGTAATTACACGTAGCCGACCCAAAGCGCGGGAAAACGTGCACGCGCGAGCCACCATTGGTTTTGGTTTTACTTCTGATTGGTTGAAAAAGTGGCGCGAGAACTGAATGAAGTTATCATAAACCAAAGCAATTCGCTAATTACTTTCGACACTCAATGTTTCCATACACTTCGAGGAATGTGCGGACTCGCCCACTAATCTTTCGCCAAGAATTGGGTCCCTAGTCTCCGGTGTTGTGGTCAATTTTGTGCAGTTCCTTTTGAAATATTCCATGCAAAGTGTGCCTAATAAATGATGAGTCATTGTATCCTACATATCCAGCAGTTAGTGTAGATTTGTGAATTTTCATCATAACTTTGCTGCATTTAAATTTTAGCCTATTCGGAAGTGGAACCCCCAGTCGGAAGGCTGCGAGCGGACGGGTAAGAATCATGTTTAAGTTAATTATTTGTTGAAATGTCCTCTATTTGACCAGAAATGGGGAAGGTTGACGATGACAACTTCCCTGGAAAGGTCATGTGAAAGAATTGATACCATTTTTGTTGGAAGGAAATTAATGGAATATATATACTGTAGGTCGCCCGTTTTGATTTATCAGCTTATGCGTGCAGTGCTGCTGACGTGCGCTCTTTCGAGCCTCCCTTTAGGGAGTTAAAAAGCTTTAAGGCTTCAAAACGTTTTTGTCATTTTTCGTTGTCGTTTTGCTGTTTTCGGGAAAGAAATGCACGAAAATGCTTCCCTCTCGCGCAGCATTGTTATTTTTCAAGCACACCACCACCGAAACAATGGCATTTAGTGAACAGAACAGTGGCTCAGCACGTGCATTTTAAATTTTTCTGCATTTCTTCCCCGTTCCCTGCAAATCTGCAACGTGAAAAATACCAAGTTTTCAAGGTCTGTGGGAAACGTGTGAACAAAAGGCCAAATTTTAGTTTTTCATCTTATTTTAAATACCGTCCCTACGAATGCAGTGGGAGGGTAGTTCAGCTTGTTTGAAGGAGCTGAATCAATTGGAGCGATTGACAAAGAGTTTGACGTCCGTTGACGTCGCCGCGGTGTGGTCTTGAGGTCACCGCTCTTGTTTCAGTAGGTTGCCGTTGTGAAGTGAAGTGAAGCGAAATTATTAGCCTCTCCCCTCGGGGCTTTTGAGGACTAATTTACCATGCTTTCTTTTTGTGGGGGACTTTGGCCAGACCCCTTGTTACGCAGTTTACAATTTTATTTAGGAAGTGAAAGATGCTCCCGACAAGATTAGGTCAGACCACAACACCGCTTCTAGTAAGTCCTTTAGCGATACTCAAACCTCTCTGCTTTTCTCTTTCATAGCAGAAGTGCTTTGGAACCCGATGATGTTATTGGTGAGTAGCAATGGGCCTGAATCACATAGCGGCCATGTTGAGTCCCGAGGGATTGAAAACTTTTGTTTTGCGTCACCGAAACTCGTTCCCAAACATTTCAAGTCGAGGCTCAGGATACGAAATCTATTGCCAATATGGCCGCCGCGCAAATGAGGCCCATGCATGTGTTTTTAGGTATAATGCACCCGTAGGAGGGAAGGATGGGAAACTGGTTGGTTGACGACAGCCGAAAGGACAACTGAGAAAACACCAGACAAGCGGGGCACATTGCCTATTCAGGACCTACATTTAGATTGCTATTAAGTATCTTTTCTCCATCAGAGATGATTAGTATAAAAATCTAGCTGGGAGGCACTACTGTCCTCGCACGCGAAATGTTCTCTTCAGGTTGCCGTCCGCGTCTCAAAAACGCGCTTAGAGAGTCACGCCAAACAGTTCAATAAGCTTGAGGCCCTGGAAACGAAAGAAAATCAAACAAGTAAAGAAATATTTGTTTTGAGGCATACGGAAAAACCGGAGTACTATTGACCGAAAACTCAGAGCAGAGTAGATTATCAACAACTGAATCCAATCCAATGAAGATGCTGTGCAGAAAGGAACCTGGGCCACAGTGGTAATCACCACTGCTTGGCCTTGGCGGATTGTGCTCCTAAAAGTGGCATATTATGCTACTAGCAGTGCTCGAAGTTTTCCCGAAATTATGCTCACAAAATGACGTAGATTCTGTACATATAGGCGCGCAATAACGACACCAAATGTTGGAGCCGTATGGCAGTTGTGCTAGCTTACACAATCCCCACGTAAAGCCGGATAGGAAACCAGAGTACTCCTCCAAAAGATTGACGGCGCACGCAGAATTCGCCAAAAGAGGCCTAGTAACTAAGTATGTCAGAGCAATTAGCGTAGCTTAAACACGCATTGCAAGAACATACTACCTAAATTTAATTTATTCCTGCAGAAAATACACCATGTCTACTGAATTTTATGAATTTATGCTCCAAAAAGTGCCAAATTTGCTAATTATATTTATGCTTTTTTGCTCCAATTATGCCAAAAATTATGCTAGTAATCTTGTTTGTTTGTCTTTAGATGTTGACAGCTATGAAGATGGCGATGGGCAATTGCAAGCCCTGAGAGATAAATTGAACGTGAACAGGTCTCAAATTTTGCTTGATTCAACGAACAATTTGTGAGATTGTGGTTTCTTTTTTAGGTCGCAGGTTTCTCTCACGGAAAATACACCCCTGAGTTTGATATTGTTTGCATTTGTTTCATAGGTTATCTTGGGAAGAAGAATCGAACGTTTCAACAGGCGAGGAGAACTCGCCGGCCGGTTAGTAAATGTGTACAGTTGTGTGGGGAAGAGGTCAAATTTTTCGGGCCATTTGATAAATGAATATGATTTATTGAACATCAATGATTCGACATATTCGGACTCAACCCCAGGTCTCCTCTTCAAGAATCGAACCCATGACCTTCCCAAAAGGTCTGTGAGACTCGTGGGATCTTGGGTAGCCTGTGAAGCTGACGGTATTGTTTGCTGGAGAGGGAAATTAACCAGCGGCAAGGTCGCGCGGAGAATGGGGACATCGTCTCTCCCCATTCTCCGCGCGCTTATGCTTTTCGCGCCAATTGAACATAAAACAACTAGAAGAATAATGTTTAGGTGGCGCCATCCCTACAATTGTCACTAGAGATGTTCCAAAGTGCGCCCGAGCCATTAATGTCAAACCTATTCAATCCTTATGCTGTTATCCTGTGTGTTCATTCCGTTATTGCCACTGGAGACAAGCAATCAACGGAAACTCAAGGTTTCACTATTTGCATACGGTTTATCTTCTAAAGACAACTGGATAATATCCAGTCAAGTAGACTAATACATAGAGGATATTACATAACCGTGTGAGAAGAGAAATTTCGAATCCCCTAGCGGCAAACGGACCGTAGAGGGAGTGGTCAATTAAATGTGTGTGTCTCTTTTGGTCTCTGTATTACTTTCAGGTGCGCCAGTCGTGAAAAAAAAGAGAAAGAAGAAAGCGAAACACAAGCCTCGACCGAGATGATGTTAAAGAGAAATCTCCGATGATTCTCCTGAACACAGCCTAGTCACGCGAAGGGCGCGTTCTTTATACAGACTCTGTGGTTTTCGGTAATTGTGATCACGTGACGGCGAAGAGCTCTTTCCAAGGATCCAAGAATTTTTGGTGATAGAGGTCTTGCCTAATTTGACCAAAAGAAGATCTTTGCGGAGCACTTTGGCCAGAAATCTATCCCTGATTCGCGTGCGTCGAGTTTTCGTTACGTTTCGTCAAAAAATACGCGAGAACCATTAACTTGTGAGGTTTGTCGTTTGTTGTCAGATGGAAAGGTAATGTCATTTTGCCCATCTTTGAGGGGTTTTCAAACTTATGCGGTAATTATCTTTCAATAAGAATCATCTCGCGTCACCCTCACGGCCAATCACTGGCAGTCTTGCTGGCTTCCGTTTTCCTGCATTTTGTTTCTTTGCGTTTTGATCGGCAAGAAATGATAGAAAGTGGTTACTTTGGTTTGGGATTTTCACTTCTCCCTGTATAATTTTGAAATATGCCTGCAAACTACTGAAAATACTGACGCAGCGTAGTTAAGACTTTTCCTGCAACGAGACTGTAAACTGTATTTTGATATTACGGATAGCAAGGCTACAAAGGGATTGCAATTTTAACAATTGAGGCCCAAGTTTTAGAACTCTCGTTCCATATCTTAAAGAAATGTCCAAGAACTTACTTTGGATGACATCTTCCAGTTAGAAATTATTCAATGTCTTCCCCAAATTTCTAGGAATGTTGTAACATTGCTTTGGAGCAGTTGCGCCGGAATTATAAAACAAAATATGCCATAGCCCCCTTAAGCCACTCAATTGAATACCGCTCTACTGATCGAAAGAGGAAAGGCTGTAAATTATTGATTATCCGTGCGATCACGCACTGATTCCGTGTAAATGCACCCTGTACGTATTTCCTCTGTAAGGGCAACTATTTGTACATAATGGTGGTGAAAAATAAAGCTGCACTTTTGTACTCTGTACACCCCGTGATAGTGGATTGTCTCTTTAAAGTGCTACTTTTGGCTAAAAAGTCATTTTTTTATTTTTCTTTGGATTTCAAAACTATGTTAACTAAACACTAAGTGACCCAAGTTTTAAAGTGCCCATAACCCCAAAATGTTTTTTTTGCTTAAGTGAATCTTTGCACCTGTTCGAAACGCATTGCGGCCATTTTTTCCTTTTTGGAACAAATCCTACCATTTTATAGGCTTCGAAAGTTGCGAAAATCCAAGCATCTTTTGTTCACGACCGAGTCAGAAGGGGAGCGGGTCTATTCCTGTTTTGACATCACAATCTACTTTGCATGCATTTTTACAAAGAGTTAATGGCATGTAAATCAGTTTGTGACCTCAAAACAGGAATAGACCCACTCCCCTTCTGACTCGGTCGTGAACAAACGATGCTTGGATTTTCGCAACTTTCGACACCTATAAAATGGCAGGATTTGTTAGAAAAAGGAAAAAATAGCCGCAATGCGTTTCGAACAGGTGCAAAGATTCCTTTTTGCGAAAAAAAATATTTTGGGGTTATGGGCACTTTAAGCATTGCTTTCAAAAATATACCTGTTTATCTTAACTGGAATCTTCCTATTTAATGGTCCGCCATTACAAACTTTAAATCTTGAGAGAGCTGAATCGAGGAGAAATGACGTCAAAAGACTCAATAGTTGAAGAAGTGCAATGCGTGTGTACTCGGCTGAATTAATATGCAGCACGGGAGTTTCGGTCTTTCACACAGGTCCAATCGGTCAGTTTTGAACGTGAGTAATGGCGGACCATCAAATCCAAAACTTAACTTAAAGTAAACAGCCTTTGGAGAACAGTCAAAGCTCAAAATTTTGCCACTCAAATGTTAAGCGATCACACTTTCAAAATCTGAAGACAAAAGGTAGCACTTTAGAAGTTGTGATTATTTTTAAAACATTTGCTACCATCATCGTAGAGGATTACAAATTGAAGCCTTCATGGTTTGCCATAGTCCACGGATGATTTTCGTGGTTGAAATCCGCGGTCATGCAAAATTTTTCAAGCTGAAGAGACAGGGGATAGCTTACGACTATTACAAGATCTGTACGTGATCTTGTTTTCCCCATTTTTTTAGTCAGTTGTATAAGTTATAGTGAACGTTGTGTTTGACATTATGAGAACCCAATTCTTAATCATGGGGATCCTGTGCATGGAGTGAGTTATCTTAATATTCTGATAACTGTTAAAAGATGTGACTAAAAGCTGTTGGTCACTGTGTGTCGTCTAATGTGCCTTAAAAAAAAAACACGTTTGCGTGCCAATGAAATTGTTTACGCATTTTGCGTGCGTTGAAATGCTACATTCGTTTTCATCCCTGAGTCATGTCTTTTTCTTCTTATCTCCGCTCTGTTGTTTCTTGGGTGATTTTGCCTTCACAGTTGTCTCCTTAACAGTTTCTTTGTCCGTGTTTCCTGTTTTTTGAAGCCCTTGTCCAATTCTCTCTCCTTGGCATTCTGGCTAATACAGGAATAATAAAAGAACGTGGAGTTTTTAGATTTGGATGAACAGCATTGATTAGTAGTAAATGTCTGTTTTATTTATGTTCCGGGTCGCTGGTCCTTACTTGAATAGTCTACACTCAAACTTGAACAATCAAGCTTAACCTTCCTAGACAAGGAAAGGTTACGTTTATACAAACGTTGGCCGTGTAGCACTTATATTTTATACAGAATTAATCGAAGAGAGTGTAGTGTAACGCGAAGTGCTAGATTTCCATACCACTTCGCGTTACACTACACTCTCTTCGGTTACCCTTCCTAGAGTCTTTCAGCTTAAAGGGGAAAAATCAGCTAGATCAGCAATTATCCAACATTGTTTTTAAGTCTGTATTTTATTTTATTTTATTTGTTATTTTTTGCGAGAAAATTACGTTCGAAGTTAGGCTTTTCCCGCTTTTTAGGCCTTTTCAGTGCGGGCTCAAAAACTAAAGAGCGTGCAGTGACGTATGATATAGGGAACAGAGATTTCGTAATCAAGAGAAAAAAGGTAAACACAAGTGCTGCGGTGGATATTTTCGTTCTTTTGCTGTTTTCTTTTCAAAATGAGTGGTGTTGAGCCGTTTCAGTTTTTTTTCAGTCAAAACACTGCTCCTATATGGAGCGCTCTCGCATATCATACGTCATAAGCTGCAAATATGACCCGTTGACTCCTCCGTTCTGAGCCGCGATGCTGATGGAAGAAAGTCGGGATTAAAACATTCTTTTAGGTAGAAAAACGATAGATATGCCAGAAAAAAAGTGTAAGGGAGAGAGAGAGAGGAGAGCTCCGTGCTCGTGCTCCATCTGCGTTAGGGGGGACGAAAGACTTTGGGAGTGAGACTTGGCAACAATCACAGCTGAGATCTGAACAGATAGAGGAAACCTGGAGATAATTAGCTTGTTAGTCCTGCCTTGACAGTAAGCACTTATAAGCTCCCCGCGGAAAGAAAGTGCTAATCCAGATGTTTCAGGACTAATGTGTTACAACACGAGTTGCAAATACAAGCCATCAAGTGCTCTGATTGGGGAAAAAGTCGGTCTGTTTAAAATTACTTGTTCAAAAAGGAATATGCGTAGATTTGTGTGTAATGTTCACTCGGCTTTAGAAGTTTTATTTAGACAGTGATTACACAAGGTTTATTAAACACGCTTGGAAATTGTTGCTTGAAATTGGGCCAACTTTTATGTCCAACTCTCAACAGGCCTCCTGTTTAAAATCTCGCGCGGCCATTTTTACCTCCGAACGATGAGCAACGATGAGCTACGATTGTATGCTTTGACCCCTTTTGAGGGGGTACTGGCCCTAGTAAACAATCTTCGAAATCCTCGAAGAGAAAGCTTTCTTTTGGTACCTTGTTTGCCTCGCAAAACCCTGTTTTTAAATAATAAGGCGTTTCTGACGGAGCACTACGAAACCAGCTTAATCAGAGTAAAATTCTTGTTCTATATAAGTGAGTTCGCAAAAGCATTTATTTGAGTTCCTTGGAGCCCATTTCGGGTAAAGTAAAACCATAGTTCCCTAGAAAAGGTATTTATCTTTTGTTTTTTTGAAAAAAATAGTCAAAATTTGGAGAGCAAGAGTTTCGATTTTTGTTTCAAAAATTGCAAAAATCTTTGCATTGCTTTCTAGGTCAAGAAGTGTACAGCCTATTCTGTATACATGGGAAGCAACAAGAAACCTCCGCAGAGGTCTTCTAAGTGTTCATCGAAACGTCACTTTCCACTAGGTGAATTCTCAAGACAAAAAGCTAAACTCAGTGATCAGTATTTGTCAAAAAGTAAGTAGCTGTGTGCGTTGAAAAATAAAATAAGGCATCTCCAGGAGAAGAGTGAGAAAGTACAAGATGCATGAAACAACTTGAAGTAACACCAGTTCAAACCACGTTCCAGAGCATTTGAAATTTCACAAAAATACTTCCACCTGACGTAAAAAGGACCCCTCTAAACTTTCTGATGATAGTAAATTGAAGTTACCTCGACGAAGTGCCCAGAGGAGGCAGTTGGAAACCTAAATGGCTGCTGTAGAGATCACTGGAAGATATTATGGATTGTCTGCGGGAAATTATACGACGTTCTCGGCGTCCATTGTACACTGAAAAGTACGAAGTGCAGCAGGCGACTCTATGGAATAATGTTCTTAATGTACACGAAGCATTCACAGAATTTGACATTAAGAAAAGAACTTGTTCCATGGGAGATGCCATCGCTACTCTTGAAGGCAGTTTACCATCGCTTTGTGAAAATATCAATCTGTCCGTTAGCCAAAGCAATGCATTAGAGGCTGGAGACTACAAAGTTGCAAAGGTGTTATCTGACGGAGTTTCTATCAGTCCTCTTCCTGCGGGTATGACAGTCCTTAACGATGCCATCAACGCCTGTGTTTTCCTGGCTCCAAAAGTATGCAATACCCTCATAAGCATCTCCGCGGAAAAAAAGCTGAAAGAGATTCCACGCGTAGCCACAAGTGTAATTGCCAGTTATCCTCAAGAGCTTAACAAAATTCGCGACATATCGTCCTTGTATACAGTTGTGGACGCTAACAAATTAATGAGGGACAATAAGCATTTGCGGAACAATTTATCGTTTACAGAAGAGTTGCCGTATGGGGAAGGCGTTTTTTCACAAATCAGTCGTGACAGACTACAACAGAAAATAAAAGAGCTGACACACACACACAAAACCTTCTTTCCATTTACACATGTGAGCCACTTTCGCTTCTTGTCGGATGCATTGATAAAAGGCTGTTCATTCTCGACACCCACCCAGTCCCTGAAGTGTTCGGCGGAAATGGAAACGGGCAATTTAAGCTGTACGAATCTTCCTCTCCCGCGTGCTGCCGTTCACTGTGTCAGTGGCTATGGAACAGATTGGCAAAGAATGGAGCGTGTTCATCTGGGAGTCAATCATTAGCAGTAGTTGAGTAAGTTACCATTGTATTTGCCCACATGGGTGAGCAGAGATACGAACTTTATATTCTGACATATTGAGTTCAACATGAAAAGATAAATTTCATCCCAAGCAGCCATGTATATAGAAGATAATGGCTACACTCTTTTTTCATATTAGAACCTTTTTTATAAGAACAACGAGGCTGAGATTGAACTCAATTTTAAGAACGTGCTAAGAACATACCCAGGCTGAGATTAAGTAAAAGGAAAGGTTACGTTTATACAAACGTTGGCCGTGTAGCACTTATATTTTAAACAGAGTTAACTGAATAGAGTGTAATGTGAAGTGCTATATTTCTATCCCATATGAACCATGTGAGCGTTAGCCCTACTGATGGTAATGGACCCATACACGGACAGAGAAAAACTTCAATTCCCACCCTGGTCAGAGTTTTGCAGGTTGCATTTGGCACAAGTGGCCAAATAAATAACATTTTGCGATGAACATTTTGAATGTCCTTGATCTCACGTTGCATTTTTGTAACGGGTTTATTAGCACTGATGTTTATGCTAAACCCACCGATAGCCACCTCTGTCTACCTTTTTCGAGTTCACATCCCTCACATTGCAAAAGAGCAGTCCCCTTTGGGGTAGCTTTAAGAATCAAACGCAATTGTTCTACCAACGACTTTCTTCAAAATAGGTGTAAGGAATACAAAGGATATTTGAAATCTCAAAATTATCCGGCGGAGCTTGTCGATAAACAGTTCGACAAAGCTCTCAGTATATCTAGATCTGAACTTTTGAGCAAAAAGGTCAAACCAGATAAGAAAGTTTTTCCACTGGTGCTTGACTACAATCCAATTTTGCCAGATATCCAAAAAGTCATTAAAAATCACTTTCATCTATTGCAATCTTCACCAGAAGTCAAAGAAATTTTTCCGTCCATCCAAATTTTAGGTAACCTCTTGTAGAAATCCAAGAGAAGAAAATGGGGGTTGTTCAAAATGCAATAAGAAATGCGATCTTTGTAAAAATTATTTAATTCAAGCTTCAAAATTTCAAAGTTCAGCTACTGGTCGCCATTATTCCATTCAACAAAAACTTTCTTGTTCAATAATGACGTCACAAACTGCTTTGCTTTGTAAGGTTGTGATAATTCCTTGAGAATGACATTGTCGGAACGGCGTTTAAATTTAGGGGAGAAGACGCAATTTTATCCTCAAGTGTTGACGTTCTTCAACAAACCTCAAATTTGTCTATTTCACATTAGGGAGCTTACGAATCGACGACGTTTGCACGACGACGCCGTTAGATTGCGTGACATGACCTCTGCGCATGCCTATATGGGCCCTCGCCAGAGTCGCGCCAAAGTCGACGACGTTGGTGAGCGCGATTTGCCGGCGTCTCGAAAATAACAGGACGTAAGGTTAGTTGTTAAAGTTTTCTGAATGTTTCTCTCGATGCTTCAGGTTTTTTTTCCAAATAAATCATTGATCAAGTATTAATCAAGTTCTTGGCACATGTTTTTGATTTTTTTCTGTTTTCATTCAACTGATTCAAGTGAGCACCTTCTGAAGGTACATGCATAAGGCAGGTACCGAAGCTACAACTAAACCATTGTAGATGGTGCCACCGACCGTAAATCAAGTCCATCATATGGTTTGTTATGATAGAAAGCTCAGGAACCGGTCTGGCAAAATGACAAACCAAATCTCCATATCGACAAGGATATGCATAGCGCTTGAGGTACATGCATAAGGCAGGTACCGAAGCTACAACTAAACCATTGTAAGTGGTTATCTCATCAGGCAGCTGCAGCTGTTCAGCAAGTTTATAAATGTCATCCCGGTAGAAACGAAAGTCGGCCTTGTACTCGTCGTTTGTTTTCTCGTCCAAATCAAACCTTTCATAGTTCCAGTACGGAAACTCTGGGTTTGTTGACTTGTGGAAATCATATAAAAGCACAAATTCTTGTTCGTTTATGAAGCTTTTTTGATAAGCGTATGCAATACAAGCTCTCGTTTCTCTGAAGTTAGGCATTTTGGTTCGAATAACCTACCTTGTGAAAAGAGAAAAACAAACTTCAGAAACGGCGGGAAAATTTGCCACCCGCGAACAAACGTCGTCGTCTTTGCTGAATCGTAAATTCAAATTTCTACAGGACGACGACGCCGGACTATGACCTGACTCAACGGCGCCGTCGTGCGAAAGTCGTCGATTCGTAAGCTCTCTATTGTCGTTTTGCTGACGACGGCAAAAACATGGACAAAAGTGAAAAACGCACGTACGGAGCGTGCAAAGCTATTGTTTTTGCCCACTAAATATGCAAATTTGTGACGTACTCGTATCCGTCGCCGTTGTCGTTTCTTAAGTTCCTTAATAATAGATCGCAGATGACATCAAAGAGAATAGCAAGACTAGTAAAACAAGGCCAATTGTTATGAAATCTGTCTTGAAATCCTCCCTGTCATCTCTGGGTAGAAATATTGTAAATTAAAGACCAATATTCAAAAATACTTGGGTTTCAGAAACACCTTTTATTGACCATTTGAATCAATTTACAAGGTTATTAGTTTCCTGTAAATGGAGGTGACTGCAGTTTGCGAGCAAGATCTATCTATCCACTTTGTGATTGCGACTTGGTTTCAGTTGTGATCGAGACACCGATGCAGGTTGTGGTCGTTGTTGAGCTCGAACTTGAACTGCTTTCGCTATCTGACCCTCCCCCCCACCACCTTTTGGCGCGCACGCGATTGCGGAGGGCTTTTGTAAACAAGATTTTGACAGACATCTTGCACATCTTGCCCTTAGTGTTTTGTTGCTCAAGATCCTTCAGTAGGTGATTGAACAAAGCAGATATCTTGTGAGCTATCAAAAGTAAAAGGAAAAAGTGAGGATAAAAGATGATTTCATTGCCACTTACTAGCATTGATCATAAAAACTACAATTTCCTCGATTGTGATTAGTTAAAAAACTCCTATTTTCCACTAATTCACTTGCCAAGTTGTTGTCGGACAGTTCAAAGTTAGCCTGCGAACAGCAGACGCATTTCCGGTCGTCGCTTCTCTCCCTCCGAAAAATAGCTATTTTTCGGAAAGAGAGTAGTTGTATAGTTGGTGTAGTTTAAACCAATCTATCACATTCAAAGTTGTAGTTTAAATCAACCAATCACATCCTTGGTTTCAATCACCGTAGAAACAGATATACAGACTCCTAAATTGAGGCATTCTTTCTTTCCTTCTTTCTTTCAGAGCGACGTTAAACAATTTACACCTCCTTTGTCAGTCTTTTAATGCAAAGTTTCCCTTTCTTTCCAAACTTGGTTCTTCTTCTTTTCTGGCAAACTGTAATTTTTATGATTAATTGGTAAGGGAACTTCGTGTGGTGGATTCTGTCTGTAATGATACTCGTGATAAACAAATAGGACTCCCGCTGCTATCACTCGTATGATTAACAGACCGAATTGTACTCCACTCAGTCCTTTTGCCATCATTAATCACTTGGTAAATCAGTTTTGAAACGAACATTTCCAGCTGTTCGCAAACCATCGCCACGACATAGTTCTAAGTTGCCAAAAAGGAAATTTCGATTTTCTGAATTCACAAAAGTGGCTCGTTTACTAGCTTGTTCACTTCGCTTCTCTCCGGGGGAAGCGAAGTGGCCGCGAACGTCCTCGGACGTCTGAGAATCAGGCTACTCGTTTACCCAGCTCGTTTACTGACTAATTTCAAATCCGATAATCATGATTGGGGAGATTCTTCAAAGATTCTAGTCGTTATTGCGTTTTTGAGGGAATGTCTGCTTCCTCGCTTTAGCCTTCACGTTGAGAAATAAACTGCAAGCGGACTAAATTAAGGACATTTTATAACATTGTTCTTAAGAAATAGTGTTTACGGTAGCTCGAGGTGTGCGAGTTATCGATTGTTGGATTTGACTAAACTGAACGGAACAATCCAATATTCGGTGTTTTCAGAAGTCGCAATTTAACTGATACTTAAACCTCTATGGTGCTTGTAAACACAATTCATACCCGATTTCTGATTTTCGATTGCCTTGTGCAGCTGGGCTTTCATCGCAGTGATTTCGTTTGCCGCTTCAGAGCATGGGGCTTTCGGCCCGGAGATAATAATGGCCGTGTCATGAAACTTCTTCCCGCGCCTATCCCTCGACGTTGCCTGAACCTCGTTTATCTCGTATCCGTTTTCCTTGAAGACTGATTTGATCTTCGACCTGTTTATCTCTGACGCTGAAAAATTCTTGTTTTCGGCGCTCAGAGTAACAGTATCCTCAACGCGAGCTTCTGAAAACCGGAGGAAATAAAAAAAAAAAAGAAATCAATGGAGCGAAGAAGTGAAGAAAAGCTTTAAAGGTTGCTTATTTTTGGGGTATTTTGGGGTATAAAGGTCCAGAAGTGATAACCAATGCAGACTTACCAAGGCCACCGCAAAATAAAAATGAACCCACGAATAGCGACATCAACAAAGACATCTTGTTCTCGGCGAGAAGAACTTGATTGAATTCATGCAAAAAGAAACTGATTTTATACCTTCTTTAGGTAGGGATTGAGCTAATTTTAGAAAAATTAATATTGATAAAAATACAACAAGAAAATTGTCGCGAATTCGAGTGTAGGCCGACATGCTTTGCCAAACGTGAGCACCGTGAGACTGTGCTCATTTGCCACATGTTATCGATGAACACACTTCTCTTTCTTTATCTTTAAGAAGGAGATAAATTTTATATGGGTACGATATTTTCGGAATCGTTATCCAAGTCCGTGGAGCCGGGTTTGTGAGGGGCTCAGTGCTAGCTGTGTACAGAGAAACTCGCGAAGAAAAACTCGAGGAAAGCAATTTCATTTTAACGCCGATTTCTTGCCGTTTATCCACAGTTAATGAACAAGCACTAGAAGGGAAGGATAGATCTATAATGAAAGCGTAAATATCACTGAGACTAGAGAATAATAAAGAAAGAATATAGGGAATATTACTGATTTTTAAGGTTTTATGACAAGTACTGAGAGCCCGGCAGACGAAAATTTGTGTTTTGCCAAAAATGGAAGAAACTCGTTTCATATGAGCTAATCTCTTGCGCGTTAGCAGCAGGCATCAAGTAACTTTTCCAAAGAGAGAGCTGAGACGAGTTAGAATAACATGATTTTTATGCTTTTATGAAAATTAGCAGCCCATCGTTTTGCGTTTGCCGTGTCAAGTAAACGCCATGCTTGATCTCTCTAATATCACTTGCGCACACCGCAACCAGCCAATTTATCAGCTCTCGGTTAACTTGTTAGTTCGGCCAATAGAAATCACCCATTCAAGCCTTTTTTTCTCTATTAAAATCATTTCGTTTCCTTCCTTGAAGACCCAGGGGCAGTCATTCAAGGCGGCAGGATTTCGCCCGCCTTTAGAGAACTTTTGCCACTTTTCCTCTCGCCACGTCTATAAATGCAACGATGGATGCGCGTATTCAGATAAATAAGTAAGTCGTTATCATCTACTAGAATCAAACTTCTGTTATTCTCATAACGGTAAAAGCTGATATACGTCCACTGGAAACGAATTCCGACGACTTTGAAGCAGGTAGTCGTACCTTCGTCATGATCAAATGAAGATTCAAGGAAGCTGCTCATTCAGGGATGACCAATAATAATTGTTTTGGTTTACAGCATCTTTGAAGGCTCACAAACTTTTCCAACGGTTTTACTGGTCTGATGTAACCTTTTCTTCGGTTGACATCTTTGTCGTGTTGAACCGGAGAAGTGTGTATATATATTAGGTATAATTTATGAACAAGGCAAAGATTAAACAAGATATCGGTACTTTATTTTTGGTCAAACACATAAAGGTTCAGTGAATACCTGAAATAAAGCCAGCAACGTTCTTAAATTGATGTCTCTTGTATGACTGACTTAAGACTAACCTCATTAGAAAAATGCCGATTGACAGACGTATATGAGCATTTCCACTGAGTCACTTTTAAAAGTTAAACCCTATTAATAACACAGGTAACCCAGGCTCACTGTGTGTGCCACATAGGTAAATATAGAGAACATATGAGGCGAAGTTTAGGTCTGGAAATTTGCAAGAAAATGGAAATAAAAATCGATGAAACTTACCATGTGGTGAGCTGTTGTTGTCTTTAATACGTACACGAAGTTTCGGGGAAAATGGTCCCCGTTCACCTATTAAAAGATATTAAAAGTCTTAAGTTTACGTTAACAACTGGAAAGATTTAAATATTCATAAAAACGGATGTCTAAGATCTATGAAGGAAGGTGAACGGGGACCATTTTTCCCGAAACTTCGTGTACGTATTTTCTTGCAAATTTCCAGACCTAAAATTCGCCTCATATGTTCTCTATATTTACCTATGTGGCACACACAGTGAGCCTGGGTTACCTGTGAGTAATAGCTCTCTGCCAGGTTGTTTCATATTAGGGAGCTTTAGCAACGACGACGGGAACGGCCACGAGAACGTCATGTAAAAACATAAATTTACGTTATTGCGATCACTTCGCGACTATTCCAAGCCTTTTAATATGACAAAGGTGTTTCAGTCCCTCACGAATGAAACCATTACGAGCGGCGCTTAATTTAGGGGAGAAAAATGAAAATTTATCTCCGGGTGCTGACGTTCTCCACAACACTTCAAACTTGGTAATTTCACGTTGTTGCTTTGCTGACGACGGCAAAGAAATGGACAAAAATGAAAAACGCACGTGCAGGGCGTGCAAAGCAATTTGTTTTTGCCCTCTAAATATGCAAATTTGTGACGTTCTCGTTGCCGTCGCCGTTGTCGTTGCTAAAGCTCCCTATTTATTTGGGTGCGGGTTGGAGAGGTGCACACTCGTTTAACGAGGCAAATGAACGGTTTGCAGGGGTTCTATCAAGCCTTGGCTGTCTTGATTAATTAAATTAATTTAACTAGGGAGTCAATATTTTAGATTTTTTTATATTTATGGACGCACATATCAGAAGTTTGCTTAATCAATGGTTAGTTAATATCTCGGAGTGCGTCTTTTAAGGACCAGGTTATATACGGATATTTTTCATAGGAGATTCAAAAACGCTGAAAATGATCCCGGTTTTTAGGGGTCTTTCCCTCGACTTGTCCTTGATAAAATGGCGTAAGTTTCGTCGATCGTGTTTTCTTGCTTCCTGTCAATTACACGGAGTTTGATTCTTTTGCTAAATCGTTTATGGGAGACTTATCTCAGATGCTAATTACGGCATGATCCTTAAATTTCCATAATTATTTATTTATTTTTTGTCATGTTCAAGTTAATCAGCAAATATTCCTGTTTACCCAGTAGGATTACAGAGTATCTTCAATATTTTATGACAGAAATTGAGGTCCCGTCGACCTTGTGTCTGACCAGTTTTTCTAATCGAACAGTTTTGTCATAAAAAGGGCAGGATTCACCTTTTTGAAAAGGATACTGTTTGCCTTAGTTTATTAGCGACCAGCAGTAATTCAAAGCAAATATAAACATTTTTGCGTTATCGATCGGAGTACATATTTGACGATCCTTCTAATTCCTGCACGCCTTCCAAAAAGTGTTCGAAGTCGGTACGAAAGATCCACTCTGGTACGCTTTGATTTCGTCCAGCATCTCACCACAGTTCAGTTGATTCCTTAATGAATCAAGCAATGTGCCAATCATCTGGCACAATTCAAAATACAGTACACTTTTTCTTTCCGCAAATTTTCAGCAATACATTAAATTCTCACTCAAGTTTATCCCATTTTTGTCTTGTACTCATTCACTCACTCATTCACCGAAAATTAATTTACTCCTTTGAATTTCTGGTTGCTTCCAACGTAAGTGAAGCATAAAATATTTGTTAAATTAAACGAGTTGGCGAAATATTAACAATGCGTTAAGAATACACCCGAAGGCGAGGATTTCGGCAAGAACATACAGTATTTTTGCGCGTTCAGTTAATTAATGGCAATTGAAATTGAAACTTATTTTACTAGGAAAGACGGTAAGACGTTTAGTGAATTCGGTAAATTTCTATCAAAACTGACTGACTGGACAACTTAAATTGCAATAAATCATTCTAAAGATCACGAAAGGAGTACGATGTAAGAATATCGACAAAAGATCGCACAGTGGTCAAAATGCTTAAGCATTAAAATATACATTTTTTTTAAAAGAAAAGACGTCAATGTGTTGAATGTTCGATTTCGCTCTTTTCCGGGTTGAACTTCGGAGGTAAACATGAAGGTAGACTAGCAATAATTACGTACTTTGCTAACGACAAAATAAATAGTACTCTTCCAAAAGTTTATTGATCCGACCTTTCCCGAGTTCAGGCCGATAGTTCACTAAACAGGACTGTATTATTTAATTACGTTGGAAAATTATTCCCACGATTACTGAGAGATCTACTATTTTTATCATAGGATGCTATAGCTCTCTTGAAGACCATAAATGAATCGTTGCATGCTGAAGTGGCTTTCTCCTACAGCTTTAGTAAGATTTTTCTTGTATAATCATTTTCAAAGCTGAGATAAAAGGAATTTCATTTTATCAGAAACAACTAAGAGATTCTGAAATCTGTAGAGTTGCGTTTAACTTGCATAATAGACCAAAAGCTAAGAAGGGCAGCTTTTAGCTTGCTTCACGAGGTGTAATGATTCCTTGTATTTGTGGTTTGGTAGCAATATATATTCATTTGGAAATAATAAAAACCAGTTTTCTAGTCAGTTATAGCTCTTTTCTCCTCGTTCTGTACATTTATTTGTTGTGAGGTGCTGTTCCCTTCATTACGATCTTGCAGATGTTGATCAATTTCCTTCTGAAGAGTTAGCAGGCTTGCATGATCCAGCTCTTGGATCAAAGTGAGAACTGCTGTCAAAATATTCTTATTCTAGAAAGAGAAAAGAATGGAGATAAAATCTTGATATCTCTTAAGTCTATAAAAGCTAGTATAATTTGTAAAAATATAACCAGAGGGAACAGGAGTTTGTTCTTCCTCATTCAATTAAATGATGGTGATTGCAGTATCAAGTCATTCAGCACGGGAGCGCGAACATATCGACTAAAAACAAATCAAAGTGTTTTTAGGGGTAAAAGTAAAGAAGCTAGCAGCTTTTGGAGCCGTGTCTAGAAACTCAAAATTGGCATGAATACAACAGCACCATGGAAATGGATTGGAAGGCGATCGGCCGAACGGACTTTCATTTCGGGCGAACGGGTTTTCAGTTCGGGCGAATAGGCTACTCGGCGAAACGATCTGCTCCCCTAAAAAGGGGGGTGGAAAACGAATCCCGCGGGATTTACCCCGCGGAATCCATAGTTGTAAATCCGCCCCCTAAACACTGGGCCACATCGCCCCCCTTTGGGGTAACTGGAGAAAACAAATCTCTCTAAGAAGAGCAGAGAACGATGCAGTAATCAACCATGGAATGAAACGAGGGAGAGATGGGTCTGCGCCGAGTGCACAAACTGCTCGGCTTAGCTATTAACCTGGAAAGTGCTGCTCTTTGCAAATGGCCTCGACAACTTAAATTTCAAAGAAGCCAGGGTACTTGAAAAAAAAAAACACTTCTAAAAAACTTTTGTGGAAAAATGTGAGAACTTTCAGAAGCTTCATCAGCTGTTTAATGATAACGTCAAGCAAATACTTGAAACTCACTCTACGGTCAGTGGAGCGACCCATTTCTTTTTCTTGGGCATTTGCTGCTGTAATAACTGTATTGTTGTTATTTGGCTGATCCTCTAGGAATAATGGCTTGAGACCTAGCTGAGCTCGAAGTTTACTAGAAAAATAAAGGAATTATGGAATCGTTTATTGTCTTTTAATCCTGCTTTTCACTAGCGACGCAAGCACCAGAGCGCTTATTTCACCGTGAAATGGCGTCGGGCTGTGTCACGCGGGAGGTCGCGAGTTAGAACCCCGGCCGGATCAACACTCAGGATCTTAAAATAACGGAGGAGAAAGTGCTGCCTTTGTAATTTCATCTGCAAATGGTTAGACTTTCAAGTCTTCTCGGATAGGGACTATAAACCGTAGGTCCCGTCTCACAAATATCTTCCATGTTCATAAGTTTCCTGTGGGACGTTACAGAACCCAAGCACTATTCGAGAAGAGTAGGGAATAAAGTCCCCGGTGTTGTGGCTGTCCTGTTCTCTCCGGCAGAAGTGGCCGGCTTGGCGGTGATGTCTTTAAAAAGGCTTGTGGTGTATGAGGCCACCTAAGCAGAAACAGCCATAAGTCAAAAAGGAACTTTGCCGAGTGCTGGAACATGTAGATGTAGATGTACAGGCTTGCGCTTGCGTAACTAGTGAAAACCAGGCTTTATATATTAAGCTGTATAATGCACGCATTTTGATAGGCTTCCTCCAAAAGAGGGCAAATGCATAGCTGACGTCACCATCAAAAACTTTTAATTCTTTTTTATAGAGCGGTTTTCAATTGAGTGTCGAAAGTAATTAGCAAATTGCTTTGGTTTTGCAGTACTTTACTCAGTGATTGGTTCAAAGTTCTCGCACCACTTTTTCAACCAATCAGAAGTGTAACCAAATCCACTCGTGGCTCGTGCATGCACATTTTCCCGCGCTTTGTGTCGGCTAAGTGTAATTCCTTCGAGTTTTGATTGGTTTACTGGATTGTCTCCTTCCTTTTTGATTGGCCAAAGTACTTACTGTGGTTTTGGTTTTAGGACACTCGATTGAAATTCCAGTTTAAAGCAAAAAGATTCCATGTTGCCAAACATCTGAACAGTAATAAATCAAAGAAGATGTGAAAATGTTGTAAGAACAATTAGTGACACACTCGGCTAGTGTGCACTGTTTGCCCTGCCAAAGTTACCCAAACTAACATAACAACAGAAATATTAGAGTCAGACATCTCCTTAACTGGCTAGTCTATAATTCATTGTTGGATGGAAGGAGTTGAGTTGGTTGGCTGTGCCAATGTTAATGCTTGTAGTCTTACAGCCAAACAAATGCAAAAAACTAACTCTGTGCTTGTAAATTAATAAAATCATGTTCACAACTTACTTGGTTTCGTGTACTAAATTGTTCTGTGATGAAGGCTCTAGACTTCTAAGTTCTGAAATAAGAAGATTATATAGTTTGCATTAGAATGGGACACTACAAAATAACAGAAAAATGCAAGGCTGCTACTCTGAACCAAGAATAGCTGTGGTTCTACCAGCGAGCCTTAAACAACTTCGTAATCATGACATAAAAGGCACCTGGCCTGGTCACTGACAGCTTCACTTGTCATTCACCTCACAAGAGTATCGAGCTCTGTAGTAGTCTTAGCTGTCATCTTCCAAATTTACACACATGGTTTACTCTGTGCACACAGGACCAAGCTGTGGGTTTACAAAATTATTTCAAGGACCAAATCTCTTCAGCCCAAGCATGAATTTAAAAAGTCAGTGTTGTCATTCCGGATAAGGATTATAAAATAATATAATAATATTTTTGTTCTCTAATTTATCATTCTTGTTCAAAGGAAGCACACCTTTTGACAAAACTTTGAATGCAGACTTTCATAGTTACCAGTAACCAACTTTGCAAAATAAAACAATAATATTAATAATTATTTACCCATGCAACTTCCAATGTCCCTTTATTAGATTTTGCATTTTTTTTTGTAAGTCGAAGTTGAATTGTCTGCTTAATCCACTGCGAAGGCTTCAAACAATACATGATAAAAATGACCAATTAAACATAAAATCAACATTTTCTGACTTCCAGGTCTTTAATCTCTTTCATTTCTCCCGATGCTATTCTCTAGTAGCTGCAAACCACTGCTCACAGGGAATGGAACTTGTCTCTTACCTGTTGCATCTGGTGGATTGTCTTTTCTTCCACTGTCACTGTTGAGGATACTCTGAGAACAATCACATTTGGGCAAGAAAGAAAATCAGTTGGTATGCCAAAGGCTTAAATTCCTGTTTTTCTGCTGAAATTAAGCCACTTAAAACAGACATGGAAGTGGATGCAGTCCTTATTAAGTTGCACGACATGTTATTCTCAAAGATTGCTCCACATGGAACACTACATATTCTGTTTATCAAAATTATTCTGAATGATTATTGCTCTCCCAAGGAATAACAGGGTATTAGGTGTTGGTTTTGACAATCAACCACATCTGTCACAATGTCCTCTTATCTTTTGAAGCAGTATTTCTTGTAGAAAGTTTCTGGAACCATTTATTTGTCTTAGATGAAGATTCAGGGCCCAGTTTCTCCAAAGCTGATTAACAATGACCCATTAGAAGATGCTAATAAAGAAACACAAGTTTAAAGTCAGGTGAAGATAAGGCAAAACTCTTTTGGAAGAATATAAACTGGAACCTAAGATAAGCTCAGGAGAAAACTGAGCAGACCGTCTAAGGGGTTATTCTAAGATGGTGGCTCTAAACTTCACTATGCCAGAAGTGAATGTTAACAAGATTGCCTACACCATTACATGCCACGATTTCATTATACGAATAAGTTTCTCTAAACAAACTACTCAGGCCTGTATGCAGTTCTTGAAAAACTTGCCCCTGCACTGGAGCAACAGTGGAATTAATTAATTTAACTTCACATTTTATTTTTTACCTTATCTGTGGCAGTAAAATCAAAATGAACAGGAATATCATCTGGAGTAGGAATCTCTTTTCCGTCTTCAGTTGCCTCCAAGACCTCTGCATCTTCAACAACTATTAGCAATGAAAAATCAAGACAGCTCTCATTAATGATGATCTTTGCTGACACAGTTTTTTTCTTTACTATGATTTTCATAATTCTGCAGAATCTCACCTTCAAGCGCCAAGCGTCAAACTGCATTTTGGCCCCCATCAATCAAATTTCCAAACATAGCTGGGAAGATCGACTCAAGAAAGTGAATTGAAGTTTTTGCTTAGTTCACACCTCAAATACTCATGATATGTTTTTAGAAATTCTTCAGTAAAAGATCCCTACAGATTCCAACGCTTTCCACTGGCATCGAGTTCAAATATACAAACGTACTGTGGTAACAAAAGATGCTAATTGGTGGGTTATGTCACGCATCAATTGATTTAGTCATACGTGGCTGGTGTCGTAAGTTTGATAAATGAAAGCCAAAACGACGTTGGGTCGTTGGCGCTTGAAGATGAATTCCGTAGAATTATGAAAATAATTTGTGGTAAAAAGTCAAAACTGGAAAGAGCAAGACAAATGCAACTCTAAGAATTGCCGAGTTTGTCTTTTTAAAGCCCCTTTAAATGGTTGTATAGCTTGTGAGCAATAGTCATCACCCAGTCGTGAAAACACCTGCAGGTTTGAAATTTTTCGAAAGCAAGTTAAAGATATCCTACCCATAGTGTCAAGTTTTGTAAGTTTAGGTAAATTCTTCAGCACTGTCATTCTATAAAGTTCTTGCTCAGCACATGGATTATCAGAAAGCCACAAAACTCGTAACTTAGGAAGATTCTTCAGAAATCCTATTTCAGTGATATCTCTGATGCTATTTTTTCTAAGGTACAATTCTCTCAATCTTGGACCTGTTGAAGCAAGAGGAAATGAAGAAACAAAAACAAAAAAAAAAACGTCTTGTCACTCAATCTATGTATTGTTGTAAATTGAGAAAACAAGTGGACAGCAGCACAAAGAAGAACACTAAAATTAGTGATTCCTAGGATCATCACAACCCTAGACTAGCTGCTGAGTGATCTAAAATTCAGTAAGTGAATAGCACATGGATGGTTCATTCAAATGGGCAAGTCCTGCACCGGACAACAATAATAATTATTATTATGCGTCTTTCTATTGACCTACTGCAATTGGTTAATCACTGGATTAACATGCAGGAGATCCTGTGGACGGTTTCTAAAAAGCCCCAAAACTTTTCGGGCCTATTTCGGGTGCCACAATTCCCTTCATATCTTCGCACCGCAGAGGTTCTAAGCTATCAAACTTTGCAATCCTCTTTGTTTTTCTTACATCAAGAACATGTTAAAGGATTAGATTTTCAAATTAAGCAAATTGTATTTTGACGACTGGCTTTTCCTGCCCGAAAAGTTATTGGGACTTTTGAGAAACAGGCGCCAGGACTCAAACTCTAGCTGAACAATCAAAGCATTTTGTTCTTAGGGGTACCCTATCGATAAGTAAAACCATGTCAAGTAAACCAGAGTAAAATCTATAAGTGGCACTCTTAAGAGGAAAAGGGTTGAAAAGGACAAAGCTTTTGAGTTGGCATTCATGCTAGTTACTCTTTCACCTTTGACGGGTAATCAAAAATTGATGTCTAGCAAAATTGTCTAGAGTAATAGAGAACAAAATGTATGAGCGACACTCTTGGGAATGTAGGATTGAAAATCTCACAAACATTTCAAAAAGAGTGGGAGTGCCAAAAGTTGCAGTCTGTTATTCTCTCTGAACTTATACCAATAGTTATATAAAAAGATCACAATGGCTGCCATTTGCACTATAATACAGGGCCTGAACAATCACTGGAAATCAATGATCGGAAAATCAATCGATTATTCGATTACAGTTAATTAATTGGCATCGATTGGCATTTACCAGTCAATGACCAATCGATAATCACACAAAAGTAGCAGCGAACTTCATCAAGTGTCATTGACTGGCATTCCTATTGGTAATCAACGAAAATTGATGTTATTTAATTGATTGATTATCAATGACTTTGTTAATCAGTGACAATCGATAATCACAAAAACTTGCGCGATCAATAGTCCATTGATTATCAAAATCAATTGATTAATTGATATCGATGGCCAACGATTGTCATCGATTGTCATAGATCATCAACTCCATCGATTGTTCAGACCCTGCATAATACTGTTGTAACGTGCTCTGAGTTCAAGCATGTCTTGAGCACAGTCTAAATTTCTTAAAGTACATCTTAGTCAGAAAAAACAATGGTACAATAAGCAAAATCCTTTAAACTTGTTATGTTGTTAACACTGAAAAGAAAAGGAAAAAAGAAAGGTTAATTATTTTCTCGATTAATGATAAAAAGGCAAATGTTGGAAATATTCGTAAGGACATCAATCTTTTATGTTTCACGTACCTGAGGCTCAAAACTTCAACGTTTGGCATCTGCCGCAAAACTGAGATCTGCAAACAACATAATAAAAACAATCTCTTTCCCTTGAGAGCTTGCATGTAAAAATACTCTTTGCAAAGGTATCAAAGCAACACTCGGCAATATTACACTTACATCGTTTAGATCACTTCCCCTGTTTTCGAGAGAAGACATACATATTATTAAAACAATAACAAATGTCTTGTTCAAAATTTTTAGCAAATATGTATAAAGTTTGCAGTGCAGGAGTACATCGTGATATATATTATCAAATTTCTCACCAAAAGTTCAAATTTTTCACGTTTTCAAGAGACGAAGCCCTTGCCCGAGACAAAATCTGTTGTTCTGATAACCTAGACATGTTTGTATTACAACGTAACTGAGCGATTGCTGGTTCTCTCCGGTATGTACATGTTCTTCACGTTTCCGCCATTTTTGCTGTCCTACCAAGGGAATCCGCTGATCACAGGATACCGCTCTCGTAAAAAAACACAAAAATTTTCGTAGTAAACGAAGATATCCGAACTTTGCCGAACTTTACACAGTTGGTTTGAGGTGTTTTGGTGTAATGCCATGTGACACAGCTGTTTAAAACTTTAAAAGCTTGTAAAATGTAGCATTTGTTCCAAATTTATCAGTTTTAATTCGCTACTGAGAAAACACGCAACAGACGATAAAAATAAAGAGGAATAAACTTCAAGAAATTTGTCAATTTTCCTCATCATGGCGGATACCGGCACGTCAAGGTTCTGGTTTTGAGCAACAGGGAAAGTCATTTCCACCATGCTGGAGAACGGCAGTTCCCCCTCTGAGGTGGACAGCTTGGACCTAGATGAAGTAGGTTACCTTTGCTCTTTTCTCAGACATTCTTTGTCCACTAAAAGGAGTTTTTATAAGATGTTTTAATATTAGATCTTTCGTTGGCGAAATCTTTGCTTCCATGATATTCTTTATAGTCCAGAACGCAAATTAGATTTTTCCTGGACAGATGTGAATAATCTCGCACCATTCAATCACTGAATATTTTTTGTGTGTCGTTTTTTTGAATTTCCCGTGTGTTGTTGACATATATCTGTCCATTCGCGTTTTCATCATAGTTATGTTTTGCAGTTCCCTTACTTTCCTTTGGAAGGTGAACTGTTTTTTCATAAACTGCTAAAAAAAACCTCGCTATCTCAAACACAAAATCAGTCAGCGAATAGTGAGATAAGTAAACTCATGTAGAGCTTCTTGTACTGTTGAGATTATAGATGGCAACATTGACAAAGCGAAAGTTTTGAGGAAAAACTTGTGGCTCTGCTCAACTTGATTTACATTCACACAACTATTATTTTTGCCTGGGATGGCAAGAAGCTCAAGTACTGGGTGTGGTCAGTTTTTAATACGCGGAAATTTCGCTAGTTCTTTTTATGTGTAGAAGTACTGAGAAAATGAAGTTAGTCTTTAAGTTAATTTTTCATTGAGAACTTTCCTTTCATGAAGCCAATTTTGAATGGCTTCAAGAGGTAGAAATGTTTCTTGCACTAATATCAGGACAATTTAACCCTTTCCCTTCTAAGAGTGAC
>NC_090876.1:6477721-6530221 GCF_036669935.1 Montipora foliosa
ATGGAACTCAGATAGAAAGCCAGGTGATTTTAAATAATAATTATAATAATAATAATAATAATAATCTTTATGTATCTTGCAAAAATGTGTCAGCATTCCTAGCATGGTATTAATACATGCTGGCATTAACCCATTGACACCTCAAATGCCCTAGGATGCCTGGGCAGTAGGTTGACGAGTAAAATCGTCTGGCGGCGTTAGAGTAAAATCTGTCAGTCTTACTTCCAGGGCTGAATGGATTAATTGGCAAATTTGGGAAGTCTCATGCACACAAATGTGTTATTTCTGATTTACAACCTAAAGAACTAAAAAAACCTCTTTCATTTTGCAGGCAAGAAGAATAAAAAAGATAGGGTGAGACAATTCTTTATGCTATTCAATCTTTGTAAGGTAAAGAAAGTACCCTAAATTGCAGATTAACCAAGGTTCTATAATAGATATGATTTTTTTTACACCTATTAAGTTCTATAGTTACATACTTTTGTACCTGGAATTTAATGCAGAGTAACATTAATTTACTAATCATTATTATAGGGAAATTCTCCCAGAAGAGCTAAAGCTCCCAGGAGAAATGGCAAGTACTGTAGTTTAAGAGTAATTGCAGTACAGAATTAAGTACCACAGTGGTTTTAAGTAAAGCTATGACCCTCGCAGTTATGAACACAATTTCAGTAGTAGTATTGCATTAAGAAACCTGAAAAATTCAGGACTTCAACAGGGTTTGAACCCATAACCTCGTGCTTCCAGTGCAATGGTCTGACAAGGATCATAGCTTTACGTGATTTCATATCCGCAGTTTAATATATGATTCATTTCATATATAATCTCCTTTACAGTGAATTTATTTGACAAATTGCAATTCATGGAAATTCAGTTTAAGATGAGAAACATGATTTTTAGGCTCTTGGGAATTAAGAAAAATAATATTTGTACGTTTTTTACCCCATGACCTTGAAGTTATGCTTTTTTAAAATTAAGTATGGTGCCTACTAATTCAAAGGTATGTTTGCACAGTTTAATGAATATGCGGGAAAAGCAGATCTTAACAAGTGTTATTAAAGTCGTTATCTTTAAGAAAGTTACGACATTTTTTAATTTCGAAGACATGTTTCGATGTTACAAGCGTCATCTTCAGTTACAGAATATTTGAAAAACCGTTAGGACTATGTAACAACAAGGCGAAACATGCATAATTAAATATGATTAAGTGACAAGACACTTAATCATATTTAATTATGCATGTTTCGCTTAGTTGTTATATAGTCCTAACGGTTTTTCAAATATTCTGTAACTGATGATGATGTTTGTAACATTGAAACATGTCTTTTAAAGTAAAAAATGTCGTAACTTTCTTAAAGATCACGATTTGCTTGCTGCTGCCTCGACCTTTTGGTTCCGTTATTGAAGTCCAAAACGAAAATTGGGGGTAACCACACATTTTTCAAGATGATTAATCAACATTATCTGTAAAAAGCTAATTAAAGTGCAAAGCAATGTATGGTGTTCTTTTCCAAATTGAAACTTAATTATCTCTGAAAAATGCGTGGTTACCCCCATAATTATTTTCTTTTTGGATACCGAGATCACTTGCTAAGTTCTGCTTTCTCCGCATAGTTTTGAACTGCTCAAAAATATGCTTGTTTTAATAAGCACCAGCCATAGGAAATCCAAGTATCTTGAGATGCGCAGAATGTATGCACAATAACAATTGTAGGCACCGTCCTTAAAGTGCCCCTGTGACCAAAAAATCAATTTATATTTTTCTTTGGATTTCAAAACTATGTTAACAAAACACTAAGTGACCCACGTTTTAAGCCTTGATTTCAAAAAGACACCTCTTTATTTTAACTGGAATTTTCCTATTTAATGGTCGGTCATTACTAACATTATGTTCTTGAGAGACTCAGCTGGATCGAGGAGAAAATGAAGTCGAAGGTTCACTAGTTTAAGAATGCAATACGTGTGTATGCTGCAAAATTAATATGCAGCACGGAGGTTTTGGGCTTTCAGACTTTTAAACTCACGCTTTGCATACAATAAGCTGCGTTCACATGCTGAAATTTTAAGCTAGTTAGCCTCTGATGTCACGTTTCCCAGGATCCAACCATCTGAGTTCCAATTGGTCAGTTTTGAACGTGAGTAATGGCGGACCGTGAAATCCAAAACTTACACTCAAAGTAAGCGGCCTTTGGATAAAAATCAAAGCGCAAAATTTTGCCAGTCAGGTGTTAAGCAAACACACTTTCAAAATCTGAAGAAAAAAAAGGAAGTGGTTTTTTTTTATCACAGGGGCACTTTAAGCATGAATTTTTATCCATCAAAATTGAAGCTGACTCGTATTTGCACAAAACACATTACTTGGATAAGAAACCTTTCTTTGCAAGGCATAACTGTCATTAAGTCATCCACGTCTCATTCGACGGACGTCTGTCTCGACTTTCCTCTGATCCGTGTAGCTGTAGCTTTGAATACCCGTAAAATGGAGGATCGATGAAGGAAGGGGGGTAAAGTTTGTGCACCGAGGGCGACAAGTTTATCAGTAACTTTAGTTCACTGGTGCATGTTATGCTTGTAAAATAAAGATTTTTTCCTTTTAGGTGAGGCTGGTACCCCTCGTCCAGGGACACCAAGCTCTGTTCACAGTGGGGAGTTACCAGCAGTTAGGGTAACGTCATTCATTAGTTTGATGTTTTCCAGGCGAATTCCAACTGGAATTTCTCCTTGAAATCCCTCCAGATTTGGCATTGAGGTGCAGGATTACAAAAAATTCAGTTATTAAAGGAACAAGGCATTATACAATGAGGTCTGTTGATTTTTGATGTGTTGTGAATGAGATGCAACATGGTTTTTCTTCAATCACGCACCTTAATGAGGTTTGAGATCCCAAGTGATTCAGATTCCTGAGGAGCCGGCACAAATTTCCAATCAATTGTGAACCCCAAGATTTACAGGTTTAGAGCTTAAAAAGAATAAGTTGGCACTCAGTTTGGTAATCATAACCTTTTACTACAGAAAAATTCCTAATTGTAAAATCAACAGGTTAAAGTGCCCCTGTGACCAAAAAATGAATTCTTATTTTTCTTTGGATTTTAAAACTATGTTAACTAAACACTAAGCGACCAGAGTTTTAAGCCTTGATTTAAAAAAGACACCTGTTTATTTTAGTTAGAATTTTCCTCTTTTATGGTCCGCCATTACTAACTTTAAGTTCTTGACAGAGGTGGATCGAAAAAAAAATGACGTCAAAGGCTCACTATTTTAAGAATGCAATGCGTGTGTATGCCGCAGAATTAATATGCAGCATGGGAGTTTTGGGCCTTCAGACTTTTAAACTCACGTTTTGCATATATAATAAGCTGCATTCATACGCTGAAATTTTAAGCTAGTGAGCCTTTGACGTCACATTTCCCTGGACCCAACCCTCTGAGGTCCAATTGGTCAGTTTTGAACGTTAAAATAAATAATTACAGCATTTGCATCACTGTTCATCTTTTGATTGTAAACAAAAGCCAGGAAAACCCTGCATGCAGCATATAGGCACTTCAAAAAGAAAAATAATCCGTGAGTTCTTTTGTTTTAGACGGGGCTGACAGTGGCTGCCTTTAAACCTCTTGGGAATGGTATGTGTTGTGTTACAAATTGTATAGAGGCAAAGAATAAAAAGTGAGAATCAGGAAGGAACAATACAAAATCAGTCAGGGTACATGGCGAGCTTTCAGGTTTTTTAAATCACATGAATTCTTTTGTGCTGCGTTTCTGGTGTGATTGAATTGCACAAGTCATAGTTTACATTGGGTGCAGAAATTAGGAGGCACTGTTGGGGACCACTGAGAATTTTGAAAAAGTCATTGGTAAAATTCATGACATTGATTGTAAGATAAAAAAGGTTAAGTAGGCCATGTTAAATAATCCCTTTTATGATCAATTTGTTTTACGAACGGCTTTTGCCATTGGAGCGTTATTCAAGAGGCTTCAATCTGAGGTTTTACGAAATTCCAGAGCAAACAGATGAAAATTGCATCGGCAGGAATAATGGTTCTCCACGTCAAATAATTGCTGAATTTTTGTACTGTCCTGAAAGATGGGCAATTTTTCTAAAGAAGAATCTACTAAAGAGTGGAATATAATTATATTTTCGAGGATCTTATTCCTGAAGATTGGAAAAAGAAAAGTAATCAAAAAGCAGTGATGCAGCAAGCGTATGAGAGCAGTAAATGACCCAAATTCTGTAATAGAAAACTGTCTATAGATGGTGTTCTTTATAGTAACTAGTTGTGAAGTCAGTTCTCCATGGTATGTTATAATCCATTTACTGTTTAGACATATTTAATTTTTGTACATTTTAAGATTGTGATATGATTATAGCATTTCTTCTCTGTAACCACTTAATTAAGAGTTCTTTATGGAGGTGTCGGTGCAGTGGGAACACTAACTCTATTTAGATGGTTTTTCAACTTTAAAGAAGTCAGTTGTATCTTATCCCAAATAGTAGGAACCCTCACTTTGGACATCTCTCCAGTAGTTTTAAACGATAATGATACAAGGTGGTTTGTTTGGGTTTGTTCATTTTCAGAGGAGAAGAAAGCCCTCCTTTCACAGGTGATTTGAAGTTAATAAGTTATGTAACAGTAGATTGTTTGTGAAATGGCGTACAACCTGCCCTCTAGACATATGGCAGAGTTGTGAGTTTTGGAGCAAAACCTCATAAAGTTCCTCCTTCTGGTTTCTGATGTCAGTGCGATTTTGATCGAATGAGGAACTTTTGAGGTTTTTGCTCCAAAACTGCACTGGGTTTGCATTCAAGTTCGAGTAACTTCATTTATTCACACATACTCAAATTACAATAATATACAATGATAGTAAGATGAGAATAGAGACAAAGCTAGCTTTTTTACCATGTTGAATTATGTGTGTTATAATTATATTGGAAAAGTGTGTAACAACCAAAGGAGCAAAGCTTTTGAGTTGGCCACTACCACAATGCAGTTGCAGTATTAAAAGATGAGGTTATTTTTATATAGCTATTGATAAAGCTCTAGCTAAATTAATCAGTATTGAAGAAAGAGCTAGTACATGCTAAATGTAGATAATATTAAATAACTATTTAAAGTAATTATCAAGTAAATAAATTTAAATGACAATTGAAGTGGTTCATGCAACCATCATTTCCTTCCTTCCATGTTGTAGACATGTGGTGTGATATCAGAGCACACATCAAGAATGTGTACAAGGTATGAGTGAAAATCTCTTCGTTCTTTTAAAAAGAAAGCAACACTTGTTTTACAACTGACAAAATTTTAGTTTATAAAGAAACTGTGGTACTGCGTCGGTGGGAGATTGAAACAGAAACTCTGTTGAGTATCTGGCTTCCATGCAGGGGTTTGTGGGTCGGAATCCTGGCCGAACCAAACTTCGAGGTCGTGATGGGATGTTAAAGAACCCCTTCCCTTTAACATGGCCTTGTTCTGAACAAGGCCTCTTTCATTTCTCTAAATGATTATAAACTGCATAACAAGCCGTATGGCCAAATTTTGCCCATGGCTAATGAATGTGCTTTGACCCACGTTTCACAACTTCAAGAAATGGCCCAAAAAGTGAAACAAGCAAGACAGGGAACGAGAACATTAAAACTTCTTTTTAAAGCTTACTGCAATTAGTTTGAATGCAATTTTTATTGTGCTTCATCATTAAAACTACATGTACACACTGCAATTTTTAGCCAATCCGAAAAAACTATCTTCAAATCGAGCTGTGTTGATTTGTTATGTGCTTTTATCAGGTCTCACCGATGCCCTCAGCATTCTGATGATCAAAGACAGTCTGTCAGGCTTTTACTTTTAGGTATATAACAAATTGCCATCAAGGACGGTGCTTACTAGTTCACAGGTATTTTTGCGCGGTTTACTGAATATGCGGGAAAAACAGATCTTAACAAGTGTTAATTGAAATCCAAAAAGAAAATTGGGGGTAACCACGCATTTTGCAAAGATAATCAACAATATTTGTTAAAAACTTTAAAATATGTATCCAAATTTTTCCAAATTGAAGCTTAGTTATCGCTGAAAACTGCATGGTTACCCCCAATTTTCTTTTTGGATACCTAGAGTACTTGCAAAGTTGTGCTTTCTCCGCGTAGTTTTGAACCGCGCAAAAATATCCTTGTATTAATAAGCATCCCCCACAGAAAATCCGAGTATCTCGAGATGCGCAGAACATATGCGCAATAACAATAGTAGGCACCATCCTTAAGTAGAGGCCTCAGTTGACCAGTAAAATCGTCAGGCATTAGACAGAGTAGAAACTTTAAGTCTCGTTCTCAGGAGGGAGTGGGTTAAAGGGGACATTATTTCTGAACGGACCTGGATGTTGATAACCCTTTAACACCTGGCCAGGTGATCTGGTGACGTAATCCGTGAATCCATATCCGGTAGCGGATCTGGGGCCCGTTTCTCGAAAGTCCCGAAACTTTACGGGCCATTTTCGGGTGTCACAATCCCCTTGTATCTGAAGAATGGAGAGGATTTAATTCGTCAAACTTCACGGTCATTTTTCTTTTTGTTACCTTAAAAACATGTTAAAAGATCGGCTTTCCAAAACAAGCGATTGGCAGTTTCACAAATTGCTTTTCGGGCCCGAAAAGTTTTCGGGACTTTCGAGAAACGGGTCACTGGACTGGAAGACCTTAAACAGCAATGACCAGAACCAGGTTGCTGACCAGCGGTTTTCGTTAAAGCAATGGTTTGCTGGGGGTGCTCAGTCTCGCGGGCTCAGAAAACCTGGTTGTGGTCATTGTCATTTAAAGCTTTTTTCCCTGCACCGGGAAGTCCAAATACGCTGTGACAGGGCATCACAGAGGTCATGGGTTCGAGATCCCGTTGGAGACGCCTGAATTTTTCGAGTGTCTATATAAAGAAACACTAGCTTAGCCCATTGATCCCTGCGAGTGAGGCTTAACAGATTTTACTCTAACACCTGAAGATTTTACTCCTCGACTGGGGCGTCTTTGGACGTCCGAGGAGTCAATGGGTCATTAAATTGTGCACATGAGTGCGAGGATGATTTCTCTCTTTCGTAGTTTAGTCGTAACTGGAGATCCGACGACCCGGGAGAACCTTGTTTGAGTCGTCTACAGTTGAAATTTATGGCTTATCACTTGACTGGCTGTCATAGAGCAAGTTTCAATCGATTGTCGCAAAACAAAAACCAAAGTAATTACTTTGACCAATCAAAAAAGACGGACAAAATCCGGTAAACCAATCAAAACTCGAAGTAATTACACGTAGCCGACACAAAGCGCGGGAAAACGTGCACGCGCGAGCCACGATTGGTTTGGGTTTCACTTCTGATTGGTTGAAAAAGTGGCGCGAGAACTGAATGAAGTTATCATAAACTAAAGCAATTCGCTAATTACTTTCGACACTCAATTGAAAACCGCTCTATAAGCACAGTGTTTCCATACACTTCGAGGAATGTACGGACTCGCACACTGATCCTTTCGCCAAGAATTGGGTCCCTAGTCTCCGGTGGTGTGGTTATTTCTGTGCAGTTCCTTTTGAAATATTCCACGCAAAGTACTCCTAATAAATGATGAGTCATTGTATCTTTCATATCCAGCAGTTAGTGTAGATTTTGTGAATTTTCATCACAACTTTGCTGCATTTAAATTTTAGGCTATTCGGAAGTGGAAACCCCAGTCGGAAGGCTGCGAGCGGACGGGTAAGAATCATGTTTAAGTTAATTATTTGTTGAAATGTCCTCCATTTGACCAGGAATAGAGAAGGTTGACGATGACAACTTCCCTGAAAAGGTCAAGTTAAAGAATTGATACCATTTTTGTTGGAAGGAAATTAATGGAATATATATACTGTAGGTCGCCTGTTTTGATTTATCAGCTAATGCGTGCTGCTGACGTGCACTCCTTAGTGTCCTTTTAGGGAGTTAAAAACGCTTTAAAGCTTTAAAGAGTTTTTGTCATTTTCCGTTGTTGAAATGCACCAAAATGCTTCCCTCTCGCGCAGCACTGTTATTTTTCAAGGATACCACTACTGAAACAATGGCATTTAGTGAACAGAACAGTGGCTCAGCACGTGCATTTTAAAATTTTCTGCATTTCTTCTCCGTTCCCTGCAAATCTGGGACGTAAAATACCAAGTTTTTAAGGTCTGTGGGAAACGTGTGAACGCGACGCCAAATTTTAATTTTTCATCTTATTTTAAATACCGTCCCCACGAATGCAGTGGGAGGGTAGTTCAGCTTGTTTGAAGGAGCTGAATCAATTGGAGCGATTGAGAAAGAGTTTGACGTCCGTTGACCTCGCCGCCGTAGGTCTTAAGGTCTTAAGGTTGGCGTTATGAAGCGACGTGAAGCGTAGCGAAGTTATTAGCCTCTCCCCTCGGGGCTTTTGAGGACTAATTTACAGGCAGTTTCTGCAGGTACCGGGGCACAAATTACGTAAAACAAAAGAAACTAAGACAGAAAACAAAATAACTCCAAATAAAGACTAATCCCAAGTGACTAAAAACACAATGCTTTCCGGTACCTGCAGAAAGACCCAATTTACAATGCTTTTTGTGGGGGACTTTGGCCAGACCCCTTGTTACACAGTTTACAATTTTATTTAGGAAGTGAAAGATGCCCTCGACAAGATTAGGTCAGACCACAATACCGCTTCCAGTAAGTCCTTTAGCGATACTCAAACCCCTCTGCTTTTATCTTTCATAGCAGAAGTGCTTTGGAACCTGATGATGTAATTGGTGAGTAGCAATGGGCCTGAAACAAACGGCCGCAATGTTGAGTCCCGAGGGATTGAAAACTTTTGTTTTGCCTCACCGAAACTCGTTCCCAAACATTTCAAGTCGAGGCTCAGAATACGAAATCTATTGTCTATGGCCAAAATGGCCGCCCGGGCGAATAAGTCCCATGAATGTGTTTTTAGGTATAATGCACCCGTGGGAGGGAAGGATGGGAAACTGGTTGGTTGACGACAGCCGAAAGGACAACTGAGAAAACACCAGACAAGCGGGTACATTGTCTATTCAGGACCTACTTTTAGATTGCTATTAAGTATCGTTTCTCTATCAGAGATGGTTAGTATAAAAATCTAGCTGGGAGGCACTACTGTCCTGACACGCGAAATGTTCTCTTTATGTTGCCGTCCGCGTCTCAAAAACGCGCTTAGAGAGTCACGCCAAACAGTTTAAAAACCTTGAGGCCCTGGAAACGAAAGAAAATCAAACAAGTAAAGGAAATATTTGTTTTGAGGCATACGGCAAAACCGGAGTACTATTGACCGAAAACTCTCAGAGCAGAGCAGATTATCAACAACTGAATCCAATCCAATGAAGGTGCTGTGCAGAAAGGAACCCGGGCCACAGTGGCAATCACCACTGCTTGGCCTTGGCGGATTGTGCTCCTAAAAGTGGCATATTATGCTACGAGCAGTGCTCGAAATTTTGCCAAATTATGCTCACAAAATGACGTAAATTCTGTACATATAGGCGAGCAATAACGACACCAAATGGTGGAGTCGTATGGCAGTTGTGCTAGCTTACGCAATCCCCACCGTGAAGCCGGAAAGGAAAACAGAGTACCAGACTCCTCCAAAGGAATAACTGCGCACGCAGAATTCGCCAAAAGAGGCCTAGTGACTAAGTATGTCAGAGCAAGTAGCGTAGCTAAAACACGCATTGCAAGAACATACTACCTAGATTTAATTTATTTCTGTAGAAAATACATCATGTTTACTGAATTTTATGAATTTATGCTCCAAAAAGTGCCAAAATTTGCTAATTATACCGTGGCCATGGTCGTTTAAAAAAATTATGCTTTTTTCTCCAATTATGCCAAAATTTATGCTAGTAATCTTGTTTGTTTGTCTTTAGATGTTGACAGCTATGAAGATGGCGATGGGCAATTGCAAGCCCTGAGAGATAAATTGAACGTGAACAGGTCTCAAATTTTGCTTGATTCAACGAACAATTTGTGGTGTCTCTTTTTTAGGTCGTAGGTTTCTCTCACGGAAAATACACCCCTGAGTTTGTTATTGCTTACATTTGTTTCATAGGTTATCTTGGGAAGAAGAATCGAACGTTTCAACAGGCGAGGAGAACTCGCCGGCCGGTTAGTAAATGTGTATAGTTTTGTGGGGAAGAGGTCAAATTTTTCGGGCCATTTGATAAATGAACATCAATCATTCGGCATATTCGGACTCAACCCCAGGGCTCCTCTTCATGAATCGAACCCATGACCCTCCCATTATTGGGTTGAGCGCTTTACCTTGGAACTCTGTAAGACTCGTGGGATCTTGGGTAGCCTGCGAAGCTGACGGTATTGTTTGTGCGAGAGGGAAATTAACCAGCGGCAAGGCCGCGGGTAGAATGGGGACAGCGTCTCTCCCCATTCTCCGCGCGCTTATGCTTCTCGCGCCAATTGGGCATAAAACAAATTTCATGTGATAATCGTCCCGCACACAGCTAGGAGAATAGCGTTTAGGTGGCGCCATCCATTCAATTGCCACAAGAGATGTTCCCAAGTGCGCCAGAGCCTTTACTGCATGCCAAACCTATTCAGTCTTTATGCTGTTATCCTGTGTGTTCATTCCGTTATTGCCACTGGAGACAAGCAATCAACGGAAACTCAAGGTTTCACTATTTGCATACGGTTTATCGTCTGAAGACAACTGGATAATATCCAGTCAAGTAGACTAATACATAGAGGATATTACATAACCGTGTGAGAAGAGAAATTTCGCATCACCTAGCGGCCAACGGACCGTAGAGGGAGTGGTGAATTAAGTGTGTGTATCTCTTTTGCTCTCTGTGTTATTTTCAGGTGCGCCAGTCGTGAAAAAGAAGAGAAAGAAGAAAGCGAAACACAAACGTCGACCGAGGTGATGTTAAAGAGAAATCTCCGATGTTTCTCCTGAACACAGCCTAGTCACGCGAAGGGCGCGTTCTTTGTACAGACTCTGTGGTTTTTCGGTAATTGCGATTATGTGACGACGAAGAGATCTTTCCGAGGATCCAAGAATTTTTCGTGATAGAGGTCTTGCCTAATTTGACCAAAAGGAGATCTTTGCGGAGCACTTTGACCAGAAATCTACCCCTGTTCGCGAGCGTCGAGTTTTCGATACGTTTCGTCAAAAAATACACGAGAACCATTAACTTGTGGGGTTTGTCGTTTGTTGTCAGATGGGAAGGTGATGTCATTTTGCCCATCTTTGAGGGGTTTTCAAAATTATGCGGTAAATATCTTTCAATAAGAATCATCTCGCGTCACCTTCACAGCCAATCACTGGCAGTCTTGCTGGCTTCCGTTTTCCTGTGATTTCCGCTGGCTGCATTTTGTTTCTTTCCGTTTTGATCGGCAAGAAGTGATAGAAAGTGGTTACTTTGGTTTGGGATTAGAGGGTCTCTGTCACACTTTTCAGTTCTCCTGGTATAATGTTAAAATATGTCTGCAAACTACTGAAAACCCTCAAATACTGACGCAGCGTAGTTAAGACTTTTCCTGCGACGAGACCGTAAACTGTATTTTGATATTACGCCGATAGCAAGGCTACAAGGGATTGCAATTTGAACAATTAAGGCCCAAGTTTTAGAACTCTCGTTCCATGTCTTAAAGAAATGCCCAAGAACTTACTTTGGATGACAGCTTCCAGTTAGAAATTATTCAATGTCTTCCCCAAATTTCTAGGAATGTTGTAGCATTGCTTTGGAGCAGTTGCGCTGGAATTTAAAAAAAAATTATGCTATAGCCCCCCTTAAACCACTCAATTGAATACCGTTCTACTGATCGAAAGAGGAAAGGCTGTAAATTATTGATTATCCGTGCGATCACGCACTGATTCCGTGTAAATGCAACCAGTACGTATTTCCTCTGTAAGGGCAACTATTTGTACATAATGGTGGTGAAAAATAAAGCTGCACTTTTGTACTCTGTACACACCGTGATAGTGGATTGTCTCTTTAAAGTGATACTTTTGGCCAAAAATTAAGTCATTTTTTTTATTTTTCTTTGGATTTCAAAAGTATGTTAACTAAACACTAAGTGACCCAAGTTTTAAGCCTTGCTTTCAAAAATATACATGTTTATCTTAACTGGAATCTTCCTATTTAATGGTCCGCCATTACAAACTTTAAACCTTGAGAGAGCTGAATCGAGGAGAAAATGACGTCAAAAGACTCAATAGTTGAAGAATGCAATGCGTGTGTACTCGGCTGAATTAATATGCAGCCGGGAGTTTCGGTCTTTCAGACAGGTCCAATCGGTCAGTTTTTGAACGTGAGTAATGGCGGACCATGAAATCCAAAACTTGAACTTAAAGTAAACAACCTTTGGATAACGGTCAAAGCTTAAAATTTTGCCACTCAAATGTTAAGCGATCACACTTTAAAAATCTGAAGAAAAAAAGATAGCACTTTAGAAGTTGTGATTAATTTTCAACCATTTGCTACCATCATGGTAGAAGTGAACCCCCCACTCCAAGACACTGAAATCAGGTCGCTGCCGTTTCGTCCCCTTCCAGTTTGAAAATCATCGTAGACGATTACAAATTAAAGCCTTCGTGGTTTGCCATAGTCCACGGATTATTTTCGTGGTTGAAATCCGCGGTCATGCAAAATTTTTCAAGCTGAAGAGACGGAAGATAGCTTAAGACTATTACAAGATCTGTACATGATCTTGTTTACCCCATTTTTTTAGTCAGTTGTATAAGTTATAGTGAACGTTGTGTTTGACATTATGAGAACCCAATTCCTAATCATGGGAAACCTGTGCATGGAGTGAGTTATCTTCATATTCTGTTAAAATCTATGACTAAAGGCTATTGGTCACTGTGTGTCGTCAAATCTGCCTTTAAAAAAAAAATTGTTGACGTGCGTTGAAATGTTACATCCTTTTTCATCCCTGAGTTATGTCTTTTCCTTCTTATCTCCGCTCTGTTGTTTCTTGGGGGATTTTGCCTTCACAGTTGTCGCCTTAACAGTTTCTTTGTCCGTCTTTGCTGTTTTTCGAAGCCCTTGTCCAATTCTCTCTCCTTGGCATTTTGGCTAATACAGGAATAATAAAAGAACGTGGAGTTTTAGATTTGGATAAACGGCATTGATTACGTCTTTCATCTCCCCAGCCAAGTTTAAAGGGGAAACATCACTAAGATCAGCAATTTTCCAACCATTTTTTGGAAAGCCTAACATAAGTAAAGTTAATGAAGGGGTAGTTTCTAAAGAAACTGTGGTGCTGCGTCAGTGGGGAAGTAGTATAAAAAAATTTGGTTTTATCAACGGAGTTGATAATGTAAATTGGCCACCGTACAGAGATTCTAAAAGCTGACGTTTCGAGCGTTAGGCCTTCGTCAGAGCGAATCGGATTCGCTCTGACGAAGGGCTAACGCTCAAAACGTCAGCTTTTAGAGTCTCTGTACGGTGGCCAATTTACATTATCAACTCCGTTGATAAAACCAAATTTAAGTAAAGTTAAGTTTGTGGGGTTATTTCTTCTCGTTTCCTGTTTTGTTTTGTTTTGTTTTGTCTTTTTGTGAGAAAATTGAGTTCGAAGTTAGTTGATGCCTCGTTCTTAAGCTTAAAATTCAAAAGAATATATTATCTTGAACGAGGCAACAAGGGCCAATTTGTATCCGCATAAATCAGCGGCCATTTTGGAATAAGGTGTATGGGGAACAGATTTCGTAATCAAGAGAAACAAGGTAAACACAAGTGCTGCTGTGTATATTTTCGTTATTTTGCTGTTTTCTTTTGAGCCGTTTCAGTTTTTTTTTCAGTCGAAACACTGCTCCTAGATGGAGCACTCTCGCATGTCTTCTCATATCATACGTCATAAGCTGCAAAAATGACCGTTGACTCCTCCGATCTGAGCCGCGATGCTGATGGCACTCGGAAGTAAAACATTTTTTTTAGGTTTAAAGACGATGGGTAGTATAAATAAAGGGAGAGAGAGAGAGAGCTCCGTGCTCCATCTGCGTTAGGGGGAAGGGGGGGGGGGGGGGGTGGGACGAAAGACTTTGGGAATGAGACTAAGCAATAATCACAGCTGAGATCTGAACAGATAGAGGAAACCTGGAGACAATTAGCTTGTTAGTCCTGCCTTGACAGTAAGCACATATAAGCTCCCCGCGCCAAGGAAGTGCTAATCCAGATGTTTCAGGACTAACGTTTTGCAACACTAGTTGCAAATACAAGCCATCAAGTGCTCTGATTGGGGAAAAATTGGTCTGTTTAAAATTAGTTGTTCAAAAAGGAATATGCGTGGATGTGTGTGTAATGTTCACTCGGCTTTAGAAGTTTTATTTAGACAATGGTTACACAAGGTTTATTAAACTGGAGATTGGTCCACTGCACATAAGAAACCCTTTCTTTAGTTTGTCAGACCAGTTCAAGTGTTTGGCTTCTAAGTAAACGAGATGTCAGTTTATTAATTAAGAAATCGAAGATTACTGTTTACTAGAGAGGTGCCCATATTTTCTCTTTTTGTCATTCGTGATCTTTCCTTTTTAATGTCTTTAATCGATTTAACATTACGCGCCCTTAAAATAACATAGATTCCGTTTTTCCTTAACGATAACTACACCATACCTTGAATTGACCGAGTCGGAAAATACTATATATAACACTCTTTGTTTGTCCCCCAAAATCATTTTGCATAAGCATTGTTTTCTGTTTCTCTTGGGACTTACAATGGTCCCAAGAGAAAACAAAAACAACGCTTATTCAGACTCTGGAGGAACAAACAAAGAGTATTATGGTATTTTCTGCTATGACCATTTATTTTCAGGAGAAATAAAATAACTTTTAAAAGCAGTTTGGGGTGCGGGGTTGTTGGGGGAGGGGTGGGTAGGGAGCATGGGGGGGTTTCTCAAGAACCATCCTTGGGTTGAGTTCGTCAACAAAAACTACTAACCACAAAATTCAAATCAGTCAAGAAAATGATTTCCTAAACAGATCCCTACCGGATGAAATCACCTTCTTGTCCTCTATAAGATTGCTTCAGTTTTCAAACCTCTTCACTGTCTACCCGTTTTCACGACGTTATAGAGTGGGCGATTGGTGCGAAAACGCCTTGGCGTTGACGAAGCTTTAGTATTTTTATCCAGAAAGATATATATACACAGGTTCTTTGGAGATATTCTTTCGATGCACATATATGCTTAGAGATTGCAGTTTGCTAAGTTTATGAAATTACCTGAAAACAAACCCTGCACACTGCTTTATCTGTCATAACTCCATGAAAGTCTCCTCTGCCACAAGTCTTGCAGTAATTCGTACCACAGAACTTACACTTGAATATCTAGTACGAATAAAGGACATAAACATGCAATTAAAGGTCCCTGTATGTTTTCCAAAACGTTTCCTCGTTTGGCACCCAAAATGTTCAGGGGACGAAGCAGAATAATGAATAATGAATACCGGCCGCTTAAGAAAGAAAATGAATAATGAATATTTAGTGTTCGAACATTCGGAATAAAGAATTTTACGGTTTCTGTTTAAAGAATCAAAAGAATAACGAATACGGAAAAATGGACATCGAACAAAATTTCAATAATTTATAATAAATGGAAGGAATAATAAATAACTAATGATGAGATCCAATTATTCCGCTTCCACCCTCGAAATTTTGTTGCGAAAACAAAAGCTGCCAGCTTAGAAGCAAAAGCTTAAGTTGACACGCTTTTTTCAAAAACGTTTTGCTTCCTTCCTTCCAGTTATTTTAATGTAGCGGTCCCTCAAACGTCTAAACATTCAGAACAATTAACGATTTGTGTATATTCATGAAACTGAGTACGGTAACACATGCCTCTAAAAAGGAAACCGAGGGCTTAACTGTTATCTAAGGCCTACCTTCCAGTTTCGCCCTAATGATCTGGCTAACGCGTGCGAAGCTTAAAAGTGGAAAGTACTTTTGGACCAAGAAAACTACGTTGATAAGACCTTAATTTATCAAATCAAGGGGAAAATACCGGTAGGCCATGAAAATTAACATTAGTGCTGTGTTGTAGTCCGTCGTTACCTGAGAGATATATGAAAAAATAACAGTCTTTACATACCAACTTATTTTCAGGGCAGCCCCAGCGACACATTCCGAGGTGCAAAGGCTTGAATAAGATTATAAATAACCGCAGCCAATGTTCTTTGTTTTCAGCTCAAACGTCCAGTTTTTACTGATAAAAATAATTTAACCCAATGACTACTCAAAGATTGATGGTTTTCGACTAATTTCTTCGATATCTGTTTTATAGCAGTTTCGGCAACTCGAAGTTTATATTCCTGCTCATCTTTGTTTTAGTACTTTGAATTTGTGATGATCATAACAAAAACTTTCCCATTGAGAGGTTATTTACTTAAACTTTTTTTATGATGCAAATTTTTGTCACTTTGTCAATTTTTACTAATGTCAACTTTGTTTGATTAACAACTTTTTTGCAACCCGTTGATAATTGACATTAATGTCAAGTCAGACTTCAAAGGACCAGAAAGTCAGGTTATGCGATAAATCGGTTGTTTTTTTTTTTTTTCAAACTAATGGCGATGTGCTTTTAGAACCAGTGAATCGACCAGCTTTACCAACACTATTTTTCAGGTATTGTTCTTTCCCAGTCCCTAATTGCACATACACCTTAAAAACCGGCTACGGCTGATGTGGTGGAGGCCAAAACCAGAAAAAAGGAAAAGATCCACCAGAAAATAATATTTTTAAAAACGTTTGCCTCTTTTCTGCACATCTCCACTGCGCACGCTAACAAGCGTGCGATCTGAGTAAAATGTTTACAAATATGGGGTCAGTGAATGCAAACTTCTTAGCAAAGTTATGAAATCCCTATGACAAGATCTGATGAAACGAAAATATCTCACTGTAAGAAGATTCAAGAAATCCTCTCTTTTTTTAAAATTTTACTTTGTTTGTCTTCCCGAAATAGGCCATTTCCGAGTTCATGTCTGCCTCCTCTTCAAAGCGAGTCTAAGTGCGAAGTTTTTCTTATGAAAATTAGTTTTCATTCATATGTAAAGTAGACCTAATTACCATCACAAAAGCTTTGCACTTAGACTCGCTTTGAAGAGGAGGCGGATATGAACTCGGAAATGGCCTATTCCACGAGCCTCAATACAAAGAGGCTGGTTGAGGATTACTCATTAGCTCTAAACTATATTTCATCCCAAGTGGCGTGCAATTATCTAGAATACCTATAACGTCAGCTCTTAAAAACATACCCACAGATACTTTTACTTTGACACCCATTTCAACGATTTTCCATCCACAACTTGAACAAAGTCAATGACAGCCAATTTTTGTAATTTTGGAACTAAGTCATTCATACGACTCCGTTCGAAATATATGAGACAACAAGGTCATATATTTGTCACTTCATCTCGCTTCGCGGCCCTAGTATAATTCTCGTTATCGCGAAAATGGCCTTAGGCAGGATGTAATAAGTGGGTTGCTGAAGTTGGGTATACATGGGTATATAGGGCTAATTATTTTAAGACACTATAATATACGTGTGGATATAAATTATAATTTAAAAACACTTTAATAGAGGATACATGAAGTGCCTAGGAAGATCTCATTGAAACATATGCTGTATTCAGTATACGTGGGCTCATGTTAAAGCCTCACGTGACAACCGTTTGTGTTCCGAAACGAAGCGAGCGAGTTGGCTCAAACCTTGGTAGGTAACCATTTTATAAGTGCCTTTTAAGCCATTTTCGTCTACAGAAGCCACCAGGTTGGCATCATTAAGCCAGAATGTGGGTAAAGGCAAGCCTTTGAAAGAAAACAGAGGCGAGAGATGGTTTCATGCAGACTGGGACGCCTAAAATGCTCTGTTGTACCATGGCGGTTCACGAGTGAAGTTGTCTCTCTGGCCTTTCTGTGGACGAATTCCAGGACCTACTGACACAATCTGGGCAAGTTTTGAAAGCTAAAAGCTTCAATCGATGCGTTATTTTGCTGGTAGGACTGGGTGGCCCGACACTTATGAAAAAAACTCTGAAATGAGAATCGGGAGTCTTCCCTTGTCATGGAATGGCAGAATTACCCAGAATTCTTTTCGGGCATGAGCGAGGCAACTTAAGAAGCACGAGACTGGCCCTCATCGAATGGCTGAAGCGCGGCCAGAGGAAATGATTTCTTGCCAGATACTCAGGAGTAGGCCTGGTGTGTGCTGTTAACTTAGATTTTGGATTTCTGAACAAGTTTTTATCATAGAAAATTCGCGGCAAAGTTGTGCTTTCATTTCGCTGTAATTCTCGTGTCAAAGAAACGGTATAATAATGTAAATAAGAGAATAACGATATTTATATTTGCAGATTACCTGTCCTCTTACTACGGAAATCAAGCTCTACATCTTTATGCAATAAACGCATTCAAAATTTCCTGGCATTACTTGATAAAAGTATGCTTTTTATTTTTGTTTTTTGTTTTGAAAAGAGGGTTTTTCTGCTGATATGGAAAATACGTTTTCTCTCCCGTCCCCTTCTTATGCATGATCTTCGCGGAAATTACATTCTGTCCCTCAATAAACCTGGAACAACCAGTTATGGTGTTAGTTCTCTTTTTTCTTACGTATCAGCTAAGTTGCGGAATGTGTTACCCGATTTCATCCGTACCTATGAGTACACTGGTTTTAAAAGAGAATCCAGGGCCGCATTTTGTACAGCGGCTTTTCTTTTTAATGAACACATCTTTAAATAATATGTATTTGGTAGTTATCTGTATATGCTATGTATTTTAGCTGTAAATGTAATGTCTCCAAGATATTAGCTCCCGTAGTTATTCGGAAATTCGAGATGAAATAAAGCATGTTACCTTTAGCAGGGCGCATGCGCACACTTTGTAATCTGCGACTCCAGTGCTTACCATATGACAGACAAAATGACTTTTTACTTGAATATATAAGCCATCTAATTGTTACGCTATATTGACAAGGGCGGTTTGGAGCTGTGAGTAGGCGTGGGATTTGTCACATATGGTTTAGGGGCCGACATATCTCTCCCTCAATGCCGTACCGGGAGGCAAGGTCGGTAGCAGAAAGCAGTGAAGGGCCAACTGCGTCCAAAAGCGATCGCACGGGCCGAAATCCCGGGATGACTCGTTTGGTACGACGCTCCAGCGCCGGTGTCTGGAGGTACTGCGTTTTTCTCTCTTGTTCAAACATTCCGTCAGCGCATGCGCAAATGTTCTGGCTCTTCGATACCTAGCCTACCAAAAAAAATTAACATGCTGGTTTTTTTTTTCTTTGTTTTGTTTTTTTTTTTTTACCAGCAATTGACATTTCAGTTGATTTTATAGGCATAAACGTAACGTAAGAAGCGTGCGTGTCTGGTCTAGACTTGTCTCAGACAGAGGCGAGAGATGGTTTCATGCAGACTGGGACGCCTAAAATGCTCTGTTGTACCATGGCGGTTCACGAGTGAAGTTGTCTCTCTGGCCTTTCTGTGGACGAATTCCAGGACCTACTGACACAATCTGGGCAAGTTTTGAAAGCTAAAAGCTTCAATCGATGCGTTATTTTGCTGGTAGGACTGGGTGGCCCGACACTTATGAAAAAAACTCTGAAATGAGAATCGGGAGTCTTCCCTTGTCATGGAATGGCAGAATTACCCAGAATTCTTTTCGGGCATGAGCGAGGCAACTTAAGAAGCACGAGACTGGCCCTCATCGAATGGCTGAAGCGCGGCCAGAGGAAATGATTTCTTGCCAGATACTCAGGAGTAGGCCTGGTGTGTGCTGTTAACTTAGATTTTGGATTTCTGAACAAGTTTTTATCATAGAAAATTCGCGGCAAAGTTGTGCTTTCATTTCGCTGTAATTCTCGTGTCAAAGAAACGGTATAATAATGTAAATAAGAGAATAACGATATTTATATTTGCAGATTACCTGTCCTCTTACTACGGAAATCAAGCTCTACATCTTTATGCAATAAACGCATTCAAAATTTCCTGGCATTACTTGATAAAAGTATGCTTTTTATTTTTGTTTTTTGTTTTGAAAAGAGGGTTTTTCTGCTGATATGGAAAATACGTTTTCTCTCCCGTCCCCTTCTTATGCATGATCTTCGCGGAAATTACATTCTGTCCCTCAATAAACCTGGAACAACCAGTTATGGTGTTAGTTCTCTTTTTTCTTACGTATCAGCTAAGTTGCGGAATGTGTTACCCGATTTCATCCGTACCTATGAGTACACTGGTTTTAAAAGAGAATCCAGGGCCGCATTTTGTACAGCGGCTTTTCTTTTTAATGAACACATCTTTAAATAATATGTATTTGGTAGTTATCTGTATATGCTATGTATTTTAGCTGTAAATGTAATGTCTCCAAGATATTAGCTCCCGTAGTTATTCGGAAATTCGAGATGAAATAAAGCATGTTACCTTTAGCAGGGCGCATGCGCACACTTTGTAATCTGCGACTCCAGTGCTTACCATATGACAGACAAAATGACTTTTTACTTGAATATATAAGCCATCTAATTGTTACGCTATATTGACAAGGGCGGTTTGGAGCTGTGAGTAGGCGTGGGATTTGTCACATATGGTTTAGGGGCCGACATATCTCTCCCTCAATGCCGTACCGGGAGGCAAGGTCGGTAGCAGAAAGCAGTGAAGGGCCAACTGCGTCCAAAAGCGATCGCACGGGCCGAAATCCCGGGATGACTCGTTTGGTACGACGCTCCAGCGCCGGTGTCTGGAGGTACTGCGTTTTTCTCTCTTGTTCAAACATTCCGTCAGCGCATGCGCAAATGTTCTGGCTCTTCGATACCTAGCCTACCAAAAAAAATTAACATGCTGGTTTTTTTTTTTCTTTGTTTTGTTTTTTTTTTTTTACCAGCAATTGACATTTCAGTTGATTTTATAGGCATAAACGTAACGTAAGAAGCGTGCGTGTCTGGTCTAGACTTGTCTCAGACAGAGGCGAGAGATGGTTTCATGCAGACTGGGACGCCTAAAATGCTCTGTTGTACCATGGCGGTTCACGAGTGAAGTTGTCTCTCTGGCCTTTCTGTGGACGAATTCCAGGACCTACTGACACAATCTGGGCAAGTTTTGAAAGCTAAAAGCTTCAATCGATGCGTTATTTTGCTGGTAGGACTGGGTGGCCCGACACTTATGAAAAAAACTCTGAAATGAGAATCGGGAGTCTTCCCTTGTCATGGAATGGCAGAATTACCCAGAATTCTTTTCGGGCATGAGCGAGGCAACTTAAGAAGCACGAGACTGGCCCTCATCGAATGGCTGAAGCGCGGCCAGAGGAAATGATTTCTTGCCAGATACTCAGGAGTAGGCCTGGTGTGTGCTGTTAACTTAGATTTTGGATTTCTGAACAAGTTTTTATCATAGAAAATTCGCGGCAAAGTTGTGCTTTCATTTCGCTGTAATTCTCGTGTCAAAGAAACGGTATAATAATGTAAATAAGAGAATAACGATATTTATATTTGCAGATTACCTGTCCTCTTACTACGGAAATCAAGCTCTACATCTTTATGCAATAAACGCATTCAAAATTTCCTGGCATTACTTGATAAAAGTATGCTTTTTATTTTTGTTTTTTGTTTTGAAAAGAGGGTTTTTCTGCTGATATGGAAAATACGTTTTCTCTCCCGTCCCCTTCTTATGCATGATCTTCGCGGAAATTACATTCTGTCCCTCAATAAACCTGGAACAACCAGTTATGGTGTTAGTTCTCTTTTTTCTTACGTATCAGCTAAGTTGCGGAATGTGTTACCCGATTTCATCCGTACCTATGAGTACACTGGTTTTAAAAGAGAATCCAGGGCCGCATTTTGTACAGCGGCTTTTCTTTTTAATGAACACATCTTTAAATAATATGTATTTGGTAGTTATCTGTATATGCTATGTATTTTAGCTGTAAATGTAATGTCTCCAAGATATTAGCTCCCGTAGTTATTCGGAAATTCGAGATGAAATAAAGCATGTTACCTTTAGCAGGGCGCATGCGCACACTTTGTAATCTGCGACTCCAGTGCTTACCATATGACAGACAAAATGACTTTTTACTTGAATATATAAGCCATCTAATTGTTACGCTATATTGACAAGGGCGGTTTGGAGCTGTGAGTAGGCGTGGGATTTGTCACATATGGTTTAGGGGCCGACATATCTCTCCCTCAATGCCGTACCGGGAGGCAAGGTCGGTAGCAGAAAGCAGTGAAGGGCCAACTGCGTCCAAAAGCGATCGCACGGGCCGAAATCCCGGGATGACTCGTTTGGTACGACGCTCCAGCGCCGGTGTCTGGAGGTACTGCGTTTTTCTCTCTTGTTCAAACATTCCGTCAGCGCATGCGCAAATGTTCTGGCTCTTCGATACCTAGCCTACCAAAAAAAATTAACATGCTGGTTTTTTTTTTCTTTGTTTTGTTTTTTTTTTTTTACCAGCAATTGACATTTCAGTTGATTTTATAGGCATAAACGTAACGTAAGAAGCGTGCGTGTCTGGTCTAGACTTGTCTCAGACAGAGGCGAGAGATGGTTTCATGCAGACTGGGACGCCTAAAATGCTCTGTTGTACCATGGCGGTTCACGAGTGAAGTTGTCTCTCTGGCCTTTCTGTGGACGAATTCCAGGACCTACTGACACAATCTGGGCAAGTTTTGAAAGCTAAAAGCTTCAATCGATGCGTTATTTTGCTGGTAGGACTGGGTGGCCCGACACTTATGAAAAAAACTCTGAAATGAGAATCGGGAGTCTTCCCTTGTCATGGAATGGCAGAATTACCCAGAATTCTTTTCGGGCATGAGCGAGGCAACTTAAGAAGCACGAGACTGGCCCTCATCGAATGGCTGAAGCGCGGCCAGAGGAAATGATTTCTTGCCAGATACTCAGGAGTAGGCCTGGTGTGTGCTGTTAACTTAGATTTTGGATTTCTGAACAAGTTTTTATCATAGAAAATTCGCGGCAAAGTTGTGCTTTCATTTCGCTGTAATTCTCGTGTCAAAGAAACGGTATAATAATGTAAATAAGAGAATAACGATATTTATATTTGCAGATTACCTGTCCTCTTACTACGGAAATCAAGCTCTACATCTTTATGCAATAAACGCATTCAAAATTTCCTGGCATTACTTGATAAAAGTATGCTTTTTATTTTTGTTTTTTGTTTTGAAAAGAGGGTTTTTCTGCTGATATGGAAAATACGTTTTCTCTCCCGTCCCCTTCTTATGCATGATCTTCGCGGAAATTACATTCTGTCCCTCAATAAACCTGGAACAACCAGTTATGGTGTTAGTTCTCTTTTTTCTTACGTATCAGCTAAGTTGCGGAATGTGTTACCCGATTTCATCCGTACCTATGAGTACACTGGTTTTAAAAGAGAATCCAGGGCCGCATTTTGTACAGCGGCTTTTCTTTTTAATGAACACATCTTTAAATAATATGTATTTGGTAGTTATCTGTATATGCTATGTATTTTAGCTGTAAATGTAATGTCTCCAAGATATTAGCTCCCGTAGTTATTCGGAAATTCGAGATGAAATAAAGCATGTTACCTTTAGCAGGGCGCATGCGCACACTTTGTAATCTGCGACTCCAGTGCTTACCATATGACAGACAAAATGACTTTTTACTTGAATATATAAGCCATCTAATTGTTACGCTATATTGACAAGGGCGGTTTGGAGCTGTGAGTAGGCGTGGGATTTGTCACATATGGTTTAGGGGCCGACATATCTCTCCCTCAATGCCGTACCGGGAGGCAAGGTCGGTAGCAGAAAGCAGTGAAGGGCCAACTGCGTCCAAAAGCGATCGCACGGGCCGAAATCCCGGGATGACTCGTTTGGTACGACGCTCCAGCGCCGGTGTCTGGAGGTACTGCGTTTTTCTCTCTTGTTCAAACATTCCGTCAGCGCATGCGCAAATGTTCTGGCTCTTCGATACCTAGCCTACCAAAAAAAATTAACATGCTGGTTTTTTTTTTCTTTGTTTTGTTTTTTTTTTTTTACCAGCAATTGACATTTCAGTTGATTTTATAGGCATAAACGTAACGTAAGAAGCGTGCGTGTCTGGTCTAGACTTGTCTCAGACAGAGGCGAGAGATGGTTTCATGCAGACTGGGACGCCTAAAATGCTCTGTTGTACCATGGCGGTTCACGAGTGAAGTTGTCTCTCTGGCCTTTCTGTGGACGAATTCCAGGACCTACTGACACAATCTGGGCAAGTTTTGAAAGCTAAAAGCTTCAATCGATGCGTTATTTTGCTGGTAGGACTGGGTGGCCCGACACTTATGAAAAAAACTCTGAAATGAGAATCGGGAGTCTTCCCTTGTCATGGAATGGCAGAATTACCCAGAATTCTTTTCGGGCATGAGCGAGGCAACTTAAGAAGCACGAGACTGGCCCTCATCGAATGGCTGAAGCGCGGCCAGAGGAAATGATTTCTTGCCAGATACTCAGGAGTAGGCCTGGTGTGTGCTGTTAACTTAGATTTTGGATTTCTGAACAAGTTTTTATCATAGAAAATTCGCGGCAAAGTTGTGCTTTCATTTCGCTGTAATTCTCGTGTCAAAGAAACGGTATAATAATGTAAATAAGAGAATAACGATATTTATATTTGCAGATTACCTGTCCTCTTACTACGGAAATCAAGCTCTACATCTTTATGCAATAAACGCATTCAAAATTTCCTGGCATTACTTGATAAAAGTATGCTTTTTATTTTTGTTTTTTGTTTTGAAAAGAGGGTTTTTCTGCTGATATGGAAAATACGTTTTCTCTCCCGTCCCCTTCTTATGCATGATCTTCGCGGAAATTACATTCTGTCCCTCAATAAACCTGGAACAACCAGTTATGGTGTTAGTTCTCTTTTTTCTTACGTATCAGCTAAGTTGCGGAATGTGTTACCCGATTTCATCCGTACCTATGAGTACACTGGTTTTAAAAGAGAATCCAGGGCCGCATTTTGTACAGCGGCTTTTCTTTTTAATGAACACATCTTTAAATAATATGTATTTGGTAGTTATCTGTATATGCTATGTATTTTAGCTGTAAATGTAATGTCTCCAAGATATTAGCTCCCGTAGTTATTCGGAAATTCGAGATGAAATAAAGCATGTTACCTTTAGCAGGGCGCATGCGCACACTTTGTAATCTGCGACTCCAGTGCTTACCATATGACAGACAAAATGACTTTTTACTTGAATATATAAGCCATCTAATTGTTACGCTATATTGACAAGGGCGGTTTGGAGCTGTGAGTAGGCGTGGGATTTGTCACATATGGTTTAGGGGCCGACATATCTCTCCCTCAATGCCGTACCGGGAGGCAAGGTCGGTAGCAGAAAGCAGTGAAGGGCCAACTGCGTCCAAAAGCGATCGCACGGGCCGAAATCCCGGGATGACTCGTTTGGTACGACGCTCCAGCGCCGGTGTCTGGAGGTACTGCGTTTTTCTCTCTTGTTCAAACATTCCGTCAGCGCATGCGCAAATGTTCTGGCTCTTCGATACCTAGCCTACCAAAAAAAATTAACATGCTGGTTTTTTTTTTCTTTGTTTTGTTTTTTTTTTTTTACCAGCAATTGACATTTCAGTTGATTTTATAGGCATAAACGTAACGTAAGAAGCGTGCGTGTCTGGTCTAGACTTGTCTCAGACAGAGGCGAGAGATGGTTTCATGCAGACTGGGACGCCTAAAATGCTCTGTTGTACCATGGCGGTTCACGAGTGAAGTTGTCTCTCTGGCCTTTCTGTGGACGAATTCCAGGACCTACTGACACAATCTGGGCAAGTTTTGAAAGCTAAAAGCTTCAATCGATGCGTTATTTTGCTGGTAGGACTGGGTGGCCCGACACTTATGAAAAAAACTCTGAAATGAGAATCGGGAGTCTTCCCTTGTCATGGAATGGCAGAATTACCCAGAATTCTTTTCGGGCATGAGCGAGGCAACTTAAGAAGCACGAGACTGGCCCTCATCGAATGGCTGAAGCGCGGCCAGAGGAAATGATTTCTTGCCAGATACTCAGGAGTAGGCCTGGTGTGTGCTGTTAACTTAGATTTTGGATTTCTGAACAAGTTTTTATCATAGAAAATTCGCGGCAAAGTTGTGCTTTCATTTCGCTGTAATTCTCGTGTCAAAGAAACGGTATAATAATGTAAATAAGAGAATAACGATATTTATATTTGCAGATTACCTGTCCTCTTACTACGGAAATCAAGCTCTACATCTTTATGCAATAAACGCATTCAAAATTTCCTGGCATTACTTGATAAAAGTATGCTTTTTATTTTTGTTTTTTGTTTTGAAAAGAGGGTTTTTCTGCTGATATGGAAAATACGTTTTCTCTCCCGTCCCCTTCTTATGCATGATCTTCGCGGAAATTACATTCTGTCCCTCAATAAACCTGGAACAACCAGTTATGGTGTTAGTTCTCTTTTTTCTTACGTATCAGCTAAGTTGCGGAATGTGTTACCCGATTTCATCCGTACCTATGAGTACACTGGTTTTAAAAGAGAATCCAGGGCCGCATTTTGTACAGCGGCTTTTCTTTTTAATGAACACATCTTTAAATAATATGTATTTGGTAGTTATCTGTATATGCTATGTATTTTAGCTGTAAATGTAATGTCTCCAAGATATTAGCTCCCGTAGTTATTCGGAAATTCGAGATGAAATAAAGCATGTTACCTTTAGCAGGGCGCATGCGCACACTTTGTAATCTGCGACTCCAGTGCTTACCATATGACAGACAAAATGACTTTTTACTTGAATATATAAGCCATCTAATTGTTACGCTATATTGACAAGGGCGGTTTGGAGCTGTGAGTAGGCGTGGGATTTGTCACATATGGTTTAGGGGCCGACATATCTCTCCCTCAATGCCGTACCGGGAGGCAAGGTCGGTAGCAGAAAGCAGTGAAGGGCCAACTGCGTCCAAAAGCGATCGCACGGGCCGAAATCCCGGGATGACTCGTTTGGTACGACGCTCCAGCGCCGGTGTCTGGAGGTACTGCGTTTTTCTCTCTTGTTCAAACATTCCGTCAGCGCATGCGCAAATGTTCTGGCTCTTCGATACCTAGCCTACCAAAAAAAATTAACATGCTGGTTTTTTTTTTTCTTTGTTTTGTTTTTTTTTTTTTACCAGCAATTGACATTTCAGTTGATTTTATAGGCATAAACGTAACGTAAGAAGCGTGCGTGTCTGGTCTAGACTTGTCTCAGACAGAGGCGAGAGATGGTTTCATGCAGACTGGGACGCCTAAAATGCTCTGTTGTACCATGGCGGTTCACGAGTGAAGTTGTCTCTCTGGCCTTTCTGTGGACGAATTCCAGGACCTACTGACACAATCTGGGCAAGTTTTGAAAGCTAAAAGCTTCAATCGATGCGTTATTTTGCTGGTAGGACTGGGTGGCCCGACACTTATGAAAAAAACTCTGAAATGAGAATCGGGAGTCTTCCCTTGTCATGGAATGGCAGAATTACCCAGAATTCTTTTCGGGCATGAGCGAGGCAACTTAAGAAGCACGAGACTGGCCCTCATCGAATGGCTGAAGCGCGGCCAGAGGAAATGATTTCTTGCCAGATACTCAGGAGTAGGCCTGGTGTGTGCTGTTAACTTAGATTTTGGATTTCTGAACAAGTTTTTATCATAGAAAATTCGCGGCAAAGTTGTGCTTTCATTTCGCTGTAATTCTCGTGTCAAAGAAACGGTATAATAATGTAAATAAGAGAATAACGATATTTATATTTGCAGATTACCTGTCCTCTTACTACGGAAATCAAGCTCTACATCTTTATGCAATAAACGCATTCAAAATTTCCTGGCATTACTTGATAAAAGTATGCTTTTTATTTTTGTTTTTTGTTTTGAAAAGAGGGTTTTTCTGCTGATATGGAAAATACGTTTTCTCTCCCGTCCCCTTCTTATGCATGATCTTCGCGGAAATTACATTCTGTCCCTCAATAAACCTGGAACAACCAGTTATGGTGTTAGTTCTCTTTTTTCTTACGTATCAGCTAAGTTGCGGAATGTGTTACCCGATTTCATCCGTACCTATGAGTACACTGGTTTTAAAAGAGAATCCAGGGCCGCATTTTGTACAGCGGCTTTTCTTTTTAATGAACACATCTTTAAATAATATGTATTTGGTAGTTATCTGTATATGCTATGTATTTTAGCTGTAAATGTAATGTCTCCAAGATATTAGCTCCCGTAGTTATTCGGAAATTCGAGATGAAATAAAGCATGTTACCTTTAGCAGGGCGCATGCGCACACTTTGTAATCTGCGACTCCAGTGCTTACCATATGACAGACAAAATGACTTTTTACTTGAATATATAAGCCATCTAATTGTTACGCTATATTGACAAGGGCGGTTTGGAGCTGTGAGTAGGCGTGGGATTTGTCACATATGGTTTAGGGGCCGACATATCTCTCCCTCAATGCCGTACCGGGAGGCAAGGTCGGTAGCAGAAAGCAGTGAAGGGCCAACTGCGTCCAAAAGCGATCGCACGGGCCGAAATCCCGGGATGACTCGTTTGGTACGACGCTCCAGCGCCGGTGTCTGGAGGTACTGCGTTTTTCTCTCTTGTTCAAACATTCCGTCAGCGCATGCGCAAATGTTCTGGCTCTTCGATACCTAGCCTACCAAAAAAAATTAACATGCTGGTTTTTTTTTTCTTTGTTTTGTTTTTTTTTTTTTACCAGCAATTGACATTTCAGTTGATTTTATAGGCATAAACGTAACGTAAGAAGCGTGCGTGTCTGGTCTAGACTTGTCTCAGACAGAGGCGAGAGATGGTTTCATGCAGACTGGGACGCCTAAAATGCTCTGTTGTACCATGGCGGTTCACGAGTGAAGTTGTCTCTCTGGCCTTTCTGTGGACGAATTCCAGGACCTACTGACACAATCTGGGCAAGTTTTGAAAGCTAAAAGCTTCAATCGATGCGTTATTTTGCTGGTAGGACTGGGTGGCCCGACACTTATGAAAAAAACTCTGAAATGAGAATCGGGAGTCTTCCCTTGTCATGGAATGGCAGAATTACCCAGAATTCTTTTCGGGCATGAGCGAGGCAACTTAAGAAGCACGAGACTGGCCCTCATCGAATGGCTGAAGCGCGGCCAGAGGAAATGATTTCTTGCCAGATACTCAGGAGTAGGCCTGGTGTGTGCTGTTAACTTAGATTTTGGATTTCTGAACAAGTTTTTATCATAGAAAATTCGCGGCAAAGTTGTGCTTTCATTTCGCTGTAATTCTCGTGTCAAAGAAACGGTATAATAATGTAAATAAGAGAATAACGATATTTATATTTGCAGATTACCTGTCCTCTTACTACGGAAATCAAGCTCTACATCTTTATGCAATAAACGCATTCAAAATTTCCTGGCATTACTTGATAAAAGTATGCTTTTTATTTTTGTTTTTTGTTTTGAAAAGAGGGTTTTTCTGCTGATATGGAAAATACGTTTTCTCTCCCGTCCCCTTCTTATGCATGATCTTCGCGGAAATTACATTCTGTCCCTCAATAAACCTGGAACAACCAGTTATGGTGTTAGTTCTCTTTTTTCTTACGTATCAGCTAAGTTGCGGAATGTGTTACCCGATTTCATCCGTACCTATGAGTACACTGGTTTTAAAAGAGAATCCAGGGCCGCATTTTGTACAGCGGCTTTTCTTTTTAATGAACACATCTTTAAATAATATGTATTTGGTAGTTATCTGTATATGCTATGTATTTTAGCTGTAAATGTAATGTCTCCAAGATATTAGCTCCCGTAGTTATTCGGAAATTCGAGATGAAATAAAGCATGTTACCTTTAGCAGGGCGCATGCGCACACTTTGTAATCTGCGACTCCAGTGCTTACCATATGACAGACAAAATGACTTTTTACTTGAATATATAAGCCATCTAATTGTTACGCTATATTGACAAGGGCGGTTTGGAGCTGTGAGTAGGCGTGGGATTTGTCACATATGGTTTAGGGGCCGACATATCTCTCCCTCAATGCCGTACCGGGAGGCAAGGTCGGTAGCAGAAAGCAGTGAAGGGCCAACTGCGTCCAAAAGCGATCGCACGGGCCGAAATCCCGGGATGACTCGTTTGGTACGACGCTCCAGCGCCGGTGTCTGGAGGTACTGCGTTTTTCTCTCTTGTTCAAACATTCCGTCAGCGCATGCGCAAATGTTCTGGCTCTTCGATACCTAGCCTACCAAAAAAAATTAACATGCTGGTTTTTTTTTTTCTTTGTTTTGTTTTTTTTTTTTTACCAGCAATTGACATTTCAGTTGATTTTATAGGCATAAACGTAACGTAAGAAGCGTGCGTGTCTGGTCTAGACTTGTCTCAGACAGAGGCGAGAGATGGTTTCATGCAGACTGGGACGCCTAAAATGCTCTGTTGTACCATGGCGGTTCACGAGTGAAGTTGTCTCTCTGGCCTTTCTGTGGACGAATTCCAGGACCTACTGACACAATCTGGGCAAGTTTTGAAAGCTAAAAGCTTCAATCGATGCGTTATTTTGCTGGTAGGACTGGGTGGCCCGACACTTATGAAAAAAACTCTGAAATGAGAATCGGGAGTCTTCCCTTGTCATGGAATGGCAGAATTACCCAGAATTCTTTTCGGGCATGAGCGAGGCAACTTAAGAAGCACGAGACTGGCCCTCATCGAATGGCTGAAGCGCGGCCAGAGGAAATGATTTCTTGCCAGATACTCAGGAGTAGGCCTGGTGTGTGCTGTTAACTTAGATTTTGGATTTCTGAACAAGTTTTTATCATAGAAAATTCGCGGCAAAGTTGTGCTTTCATTTCGCTGTAATTCTCGTGTCAAAGAAACGGTATAATAATGTAAATAAGAGAATAACGATATTTATATTTGCAGATTACCTGTCCTCTTACTACGGAAATCAAGCTCTACATCTTTATGCAATAAACGCATTCAAAATTTCCTGGCATTACTTGATAAAAGTATGCTTTTTATTTTTGTTTTTTGTTTTGAAAAGAGGGTTTTTCTGCTGATATGGAAAATACGTTTTCTCTCCCGTCCCCTTCTTATGCATGATCTTCGCGGAAATTACATTCTGTCCCTCAATAAACCTGGAACAACCAGTTATGGTGTTAGTTCTCTTTTTTCTTACGTATCAGCTAAGTTGCGGAATGTGTTACCCGATTTCATCCGTACCTATGAGTACACTGGTTTTAAAAGAGAATCCAGGGCCGCATTTTGTACAGCGGCTTTTCTTTTTAATGAACACATCTTTAAATAATATGTATTTGGTAGTTATCTGTATATGCTATGTATTTTAGCTGTAAATGTAATGTCTCCAAGATATTAGCTCCCGTAGTTATTCGGAAATTCGAGATGAAATAAAGCATGTTACCTTTAGCAGGGCGCATGCGCACACTTTGTAATCTGCGACTCCAGTGCTTACCATATGACAGACAAAATGACTTTTTACTTGAATATATAAGCCATCTAATTGTTACGCTATATTGACAAGGGCGGTTTGGAGCTGTGAGTAGGCGTGGGATTTGTCACATATGGTTTAGGGGCCGACATATCTCTCCCTCAATGCCGTACCGGGAGGCAAGGTCGGTAGCAGAAAGCAGTGAAGGGCCAACTGCGTCCAAAAGCGATCGCACGGGCCGAAATCCCGGGATGACTCGTTTGGTACGACGCTCCAGCGCCGGTGTCTGGAGGTACTGCGTTTTTCTCTCTTGTTCAAACATTCCGTCAGCGCATGCGCAAATGTTCTGGCTCTTCGATACCTAGCCTACCAAAAAAAATTAACATGCTGGTTTTTTTTTTCTTTGTTTTGTTTTTTTTTTTTTACCAGCAATTGACATTTCAGTTGATTTTATAGGCATAAACGTAACGTAAGAAGCGTGCGTGTCTGGTCTAGACTTGTCTCAGACAGAGGCGAGAGATGGTTTCATGCAGACTGGGACGCCTAAAATGCTCTGTTGTACCATGGCGGTTCACGAGTGAAGTTGTCTCTCTGGCCTTTCTGTGGACGAATTCCAGGACCTACTGACACAATCTGGGCAAGTTTTGAAAGCTAAAAGCTTCAATCGATGCGTTATTTTGCTGGTAGGACTGGGTGGCCCGACACTTATGAAAAAAACTCTGAAATGAGAATCGGGAGTCTTCCCTTGTCATGGAATGGCAGAATTACCCAGAATTCTTTTCGGGCATGAGCGAGGCAACTTAAGAAGCACGAGACTGGCCCTCATCGAATGGCTGAAGCGCGGCCAGAGGAAATGATTTCTTGCCAGATACTCAGGAGTAGGCCTGGTGTGTGCTGTTAACTTAGATTTTGGATTTCTGAACAAGTTTTTATCATAGAAAATTCGCGGCAAAGTTGTGCTTTCATTTCGCTGTAATTCTCGTGTCAAAGAAACGGTATAATAATGTAAATAAGAGAATAACGATATTTATATTTGCAGATTACCTGTCCTCTTACTACGGAAATCAAGCTCTACATCTTTATGCAATAAACGCATTCAAAATTTCCTGGCATTACTTGATAAAAGTATGCTTTTTATTTTTGTTTTTTGTTTTGAAAAGAGGGTTTTTCTGCTGATATGGAAAATACGTTTTCTCTCCCGTCCCCTTCTTATGCATGATCTTCGCGGAAATTACATTCTGTCCCTCAATAAACCTGGAACAACCAGTTATGGTGTTAGTTCTCTTTTTTCTTACGTATCAGCTAAGTTGCGGAATGTGTTACCCGATTTCATCCGTACCTATGAGTACACTGGTTTTAAAAGAGAATCCAGGGCCGCATTTTGTACAGCGGCTTTTCTTTTTAATGAACACATCTTTAAATAATATGTATTTGGTAGTTATCTGTATATGCTATGTATTTTAGCTGTAAATGTAATGTCTCCAAGATATTAGCTCCCGTAGTTATTCGGAAATTCGAGATGAAATAAAGCATGTTACCTTTAGCAGGGCGCATGCGCACACTTTGTAATCTGCGACTCCAGTGCTTACCATATGACAGACAAAATGACTTTTTACTTGAATATATAAGCCATCTAATTGTTACGCTATATTGACAAGGGCGGTTTGGAGCTGTGAGTAGGCGTGGGATTTGTCACATATGGTTTAGGGGCCGACATATCTCTCCCTCAATGCCGTACCGGGAGGCAAGGTCGGTAGCAGAAAGCAGTGAAGGGCCAACTGCGTCCAAAAGCGATCGCACGGGCCGAAATCCCGGGATGACTCGTTTGGTACGACGCTCCAGCGCCGGTGTCTGGAGGTACTGCGTTTTTCTCTCTTGTTCAAACATTCCGTCAGCGCATGCGCAAATGTTCTGGCTCTTCGATACCTAGCCTACCAAAAAAAATTAACATGCTGGTTTTTTTTTTCTTTGTTTTGTTTTTTTTTTTTTACCAGCAATTGACATTTCAGTTGATTTTATAGGCATAAACGTAACGTAAGAAGCGTGCGTGTCTGGTCTAGACTTGTCTCAGACAGAGGCGAGAGATGGTTTCATGCAGACTGGGACGCCTAAAATGCTCTGTTGTACCATGGCGGTTCACGAGTGAAGTTGTCTCTCTGGCCTTTCTGTGGACGAATTCCAGGACCTACTGACACAATCTGGGCAAGTTTTGAAAGCTAAAAGCTTCAATCGATGCGTTATTTTGCTGGTAGGACTGGGTGGCCCGACACTTATGAAAAAAACTCTGAAATGAGAATCGGGAGTCTTCCCTTGTCATGGAATGGCAGAATTACCCAGAATTCTTTTCGGGCATGAGCGAGGCAACTTAAGAAGCACGAGACTGGCCCTCATCGAATGGCTGAAGCGCGGCCAGAGGAAATGATTTCTTGCCAGATACTCAGGAGTAGGCCTGGTGTGTGCTGTTAACTTAGATTTTGGATTTCTGAACAAGTTTTTATCATAGAAAATTCGCGGCAAAGTTGTGCTTTCATTTCGCTGTAATTCTCGTGTCAAAGAAACGGTATAATAATGTAAATAAGAGAATAACGATATTTATATTTGCAGATTACCTGTCCTCTTACTACGGAAATCAAGCTCTACATCTTTATGCAATAAACGCATTCAAAATTTCCTGGCATTACTTGATAAAAGTATGCTTTTTATTTTTGTTTTTTGTTTTGAAAAGAGGGTTTTTCTGCTGATATGGAAAATACGTTTTCTCTCCCGTCCCCTTCTTATGCATGATCTTCGCGGAAATTACATTCTGTCCCTCAATAAACCTGGAACAACCAGTTATGGTGTTAGTTCTCTTTTTTCTTACGTATCAGCTAAGTTGCGGAATGTGTTACCCGATTTCATCCGTACCTATGAGTACACTGGTTTTAAAAGAGAATCCAGGGCCGCATTTTGTACAGCGGCTTTTCTTTTTAATGAACACATCTTTAAATAATATGTATTTGGTAGTTATCTGTATATGCTATGTATTTTAGCTGTAAATGTAATGTCTCCAAGATATTAGCTCCCGTAGTTATTCGGAAATTCGAGATGAAATAAAGCATGTTACCTTTAGCAGGGCGCATGCGCACACTTTGTAATCTGCGACTCCAGTGCTTACCATATGACAGACAAAATGACTTTTTACTTGAATATATAAGCCATCTAATTGTTACGCTATATTGACAAGGGCGGTTTGGAGCTGTGAGTAGGCGTGGGATTTGTCACATATGGTTTAGGGGCCGACATATCTCTCCCTCAATGCCGTACCGGGAGGCAAGGTCGGTAGCAGAAAGCAGTGAAGGGCCAACTGCGTCCAAAAGCGATCGCACGGGCCGAAATCCCGGGATGACTCGTTTGGTACGACGCTCCAGCGCCGGTGTCTGGAGGTACTGCGTTTTTCTCTCTTGTTCAAACATTCCGTCAGCGCATGCGCAAATGTTCTGGCTCTTCGATACCTAGCCTACCAAAAAAAATTAACATGCTGGTTTTTTTTTTTTCGGTGTTTTGTTTTTTTTTTTTTACCAGCAATTGACATTTCAGTTGATTTTATAGGCATAAACGTAACGTAAGAAGCGTGCGTGTCTGGTCTAGACTTGTCTCAGACAGAGGCGAGAGATGGTTTCATGCAGACTGGGACGCCTAAAATGCTCTGTTGTACCATGGCGGTTCACGAGTGAAGTTGTCTCTCTGGCCTTTCTGTGGACGAATTCCAGGACCTACTGACACAATCTGGGCAAGTTTTGAAAGCTAAAAGCTTCAATCGATGCGTTATTTTGCTGGTAGGACTGGGTGGCCCGACACTTATGAAAAAAACTCTGAAATGAGAATCGGGAGTCTTCCCTTGTCATGGAATGGCAGAATTACCCAGAATTCTTTTCGGGCATGAGCGAGGCAACTTAAGAAGCACGAGACTGGCCCTCATCGAATGGCTGAAGCGCGGCCAGAGGAAATGATTTCTTGCCAGATACTCAGGAGTAGGCCTGGTGTGTGCTGTTAACTTAGATTTTGGATTTCTGAACAAGTTTTTATCATAGAAAATTCGCGGCAAAGTTGTGCTTTCATTTCGCTGTAATTCTCGTGTCAAAGAAACGGTATAATAATGTAAATAAGAGAATAACGATATTTATATTTGCAGATTACCTGTCCTCTTACTACGGAAATCAAGCTCTACATCTTTATGCAATAAACGCATTCAAAATTTCCTGGCATTACTTGATAAAAGTATGCTTTTTATTTTTGTTTTTTGTTTTGAAAAGAGGGTTTTTCTGCTGATATGGAAAATACGTTTTCTCTCCCGTCCCCTTCTTATGCATGATCTTCGCGGAAATTACATTCTGTCCCTCAATAAACCTGGAACAACCAGTTATGGTGTTAGTTCTCTTTTTTCTTACGTATCAGCTAAGTTGCGGAATGTGTTACCCGATTTCATCCGTACCTATGAGTACACTGGTTTTAAAAGAGAATCCAGGGCCGCATTTTGTACAGCGGCTTTTCTTTTTAATGAACACATCTTTAAATAATATGTATTTGGTAGTTATCTGTATATGCTATGTATTTTAGCTGTAAATGTAATGTCTCCAAGATATTAGCTCCCGTAGTTATTCGGAAATTCGAGATGAAATAAAGCATGTTACCTTTAGCAGGGCGCATGCGCACACTTTGTAATCTGCGACTCCAGTGCTTACCATATGACAGACAAAATGACTTTTTACTTGAATATATAAGCCATCTAATTGTTACGCTATATTGACAAGGGCGGTTTGGAGCTGTGAGTAGGCGTGGGATTTGTCACATATGGTTTAGGGGCCGACATATCTCTCCCTCAATGCCGTACCGGGAGGCAAGGTCGGTAGCAGAAAGCAGTGAAGGGCCAACTGCGTCCAAAAGCGATCGCACGGGCCGAAATCCCGGGATGACTCGTTTGGTACGACGCTCCAGCGCCGGTGTCTGGAGGTACTGCGTTTTTCTCTCTTGTTCAAACATTCCGTCAGCGCATGCGCAAATGTTCTGGCTCTTCGATACCTAGCCTACCAAAAAAAATTAACATGCTGGTTTTTTTTTTCTTTGTTTTGTTTTTTTTTTTTTACCAGCAATTGACATTTCAGTTGATTTTATAGGCATAAACGTAACGTAAGAAGCGTGCGTGTCTGGTCTAGACTTGTCTCAGACAGAGGCGAGAGATGGTTTCATGCAGACTGGGACGCCTAAAATGCTCTGTTGTACCATGGCGGTTCACGAGTGAAGTTGTCTCTCTGGCCTTTCTGTGGACGAATTCCAGGACCTACTGACACAATCTGGGCAAGTTTTGAAAGCTAAAAGCTTCAATCGATGCGTTATTTTGCTGGTAGGACTGGGTGGCCCGACACTTATGAAAAAAACTCTGAAATGAGAATCGGGAGTCTTCCCTTGTCATGGAATGGCAGAATTACCCAGAATTCTTTTCGGGCATGAGCGAGGCAACTTAAGAAGCACGAGACTGGCCCTCATCGAATGGCTGAAGCGCGGCCAGAGGAAATGATTTCTTGCCAGATACTCAGGAGTAGGCCTGGTGTGTGCTGTTAACTTAGATTTTGGATTTCTGAACAAGTTTTTATCATAGAAAATTCGCGGCAAAGTTGTGCTTTCATTTCGCTGTAATTCTCGTGTCAAAGAAACGGTATAATAATGTAAATAAGAGAATAACGATATTTATATTTGCAGATTACCTGTCCTCTTACTACGGAAATCAAGCTCTACATCTTTATGCAATAAACGCATTCAAAATTTCCTGGCATTACTTGATAAAAGTATGCTTTTTATTTTTGTTTTTTGTTTTGAAAAGAGGGTTTTTCTGCTGATATGGAAAATACGTTTTCTCTCCCGTCCCCTTCTTATGCATGATCTTCGCGGAAATTACATTCTGTCCCTCAATAAACCTGGAACAACCAGTTATGGTGTTAGTTCTCTTTTTTCTTACGTATCAGCTAAGTTGCGGAATGTGTTACCCGATTTCATCCGTACCTATGAGTACACTGGTTTTAAAAGAGAATCCAGGGCCGCATTTTGTACAGCGGCTTTTCTTTTTAATGAACACATCTTTAAATAATATGTATTTGGTAGTTATCTGTATATGCTATGTATTTTAGCTGTAAATGTAATGTCTCCAAGATATTAGCTCCCGTAGTTATTCGGAAATTCGAGATGAAATAAAGCATGTTACCTTTAGCAGGGCGCATGCGCACACTTTGTAATCTGCGACTCCAGTGCTTACCATATGACAGACAAAATGACTTTTTACTTGAATATATAAGCCATCTAATTGTTACGCTATATTGACAAGGGCGGTTTGGAGCTGTGAGTAGGCGTGGGATTTGTCACATATGGTTTAGGGGCCGACATATCTCTCCCTCAATGCCGTACCGGGAGGCAAGGTCGGTAGCAGAAAGCAGTGAAGGGCCAACTGCGTCCAAAAGCGATCGCACGGGCCGAAATCCCGGGATGACTCGTTTGGTACGACGCTCCAGCGCCGGTGTCTGGAGGTACTGCGTTTTTCTCTCTTGTTCAAACATTCCGTCAGCGCATGCGCAAATGTTCTGGCTCTTCGATACCTAGCCTACCAAAAAAAATTAACATGCTGGTTTTTTTTTTTCTTTGTTTTGTTTTTTTTTTTTTACCAGCAATTGACATTTCAGTTGATTTTATAGGCATAAACGTAACGTAAGAAGCGTGCGTGTCTGGTCTAGACTTGTCTCAGACAGAGGCGAGAGATGGTTTCATGCAGACTGGGACGCCTAAAATGCTCTGTTGTACCATGGCGGTTCACGAGTGAAGTTGTCTCTCTGGCCTTTCTGTGGACGAATTCCAGGACCTACTGACACAATCTGGGCAAGTTTTGAAAGCTAAAAGCTTCAATCGATGCGTTATTTTGCTGGTAGGACTGGGTGGCCCGACACTTATGAAAAAAACTCTGAAATGAGAATCGGGAGTCTTCCCTTGTCATGGAATGGCAGAATTACCCAGAATTCTTTTCGGGCATGAGCGAGGCAACTTAAGAAGCACGAGACTGGCCCTCATCGAATGGCTGAAGCGCGGCCAGAGGAAATGATTTCTTGCCAGATACTCAGGAGTAGGCCTGGTGTGTGCTGTTAACTTAGATTTTGGATTTCTGAACAAGTTTTTATCATAGAAAATTCGCGGCAAAGTTGTGCTTTCATTTCGCTGTAATTCTCGTGTCAAAGAAACGGTATAATAATGTAAATAAGAGAATAACGATATTTATATTTGCAGATTACCTGTCCTCTTACTACGGAAATCAAGCTCTACATCTTTATGCAATAAACGCATTCAAAATTTCCTGGCATTACTTGATAAAAGTATGCTTTTTATTTTTGTTTTTTGTTTTGAAAAGAGGGTTTTTCTGCTGATATGGAAAATACGTTTTCTCTCCCGTCCCCTTCTTATGCATGATCTTCGCGGAAATTACATTCTGTCCCTCAATAAACCTGGAACAACCAGTTATGGTGTTAGTTCTCTTTTTTCTTACGTATCAGCTAAGTTGCGGAATGTGTTACCCGATTTCATCCGTACCTATGAGTACACTGGTTTTAAAAGAGAATCCAGGGCCGCATTTTGTACAGCGGCTTTTCTTTTTAATGAACACATCTTTAAATAATATGTATTTGGTAGTTATCTGTATATGCTATGTATTTTAGCTGTAAATGTAATGTCTCCAAGATATTAGCTCCCGTAGTTATTCGGAAATTCGAGATGAAATAAAGCATGTTACCTTTAGCAGGGCGCATGCGCACACTTTGTAATCTGCGACTCCAGTGCTTACCATATGACAGACAAAATGACTTTTTACTTGAATATATAAGCCATCTAATTGTTACGCTATATTGACAAGGGCGGTTTGGAGCTGTGAGTAGGCGTGGGATTTGTCACATATGGTTTAGGGGCCGACATATCTCTCCCTCAATGCCGTACCGGGAGGCAAGGTCGGTAGCAGAAAGCAGTGAAGGGCCAACTGCGTCCAAAAGCGATCGCACGGGCCGAAATCCCGGGATGACTCGTTTGGTACGACGCTCCAGCGCCGGTGTCTGGAGGTACTGCGTTTTTCTCTCTTGTTCAAACATTCCGTCAGCGCATGCGCAAATGTTCTGGCTCTTCGATACCTAGCCTACCAAAAAAAATTAACATGCTGGTTTTTTTTTTTCTTTGTTTTGTTTTTTTTTTTTTACCAGCAATTGACATTTCAGTTGATTTTATAGGCATAAACGTAACGTAAGAAGCGTGCGTGTCTGGTCTAGACTTGTCTCAGACAGAGGCGAGAGATGGTTTCATGCAGACTGGGACGCCTAAAATGCTCTGTTGTACCATGGCGGTTCACGAGTGAAGTTGTCTCTCTGGCCTTTCTGTGGACGAATTCCAGGACCTACTGACACAATCTGGGCAAGTTTTGAAAGCTAAAAGCTTCAATCGATGCGTTATTTTGCTGGTAGGACTGGGTGGCCCGACACTTATGAAAAAAACTCTGAAATGAGAATCGGGAGTCTTCCCTTGTCATGGAATGGCAGAATTACCCAGAATTCTTTTCGGGCATGAGCGAGGCAACTTAAGAAGCACGAGACTGGCCCTCATCGAATGGCTGAAGCGCGGCCAGAGGAAATGATTTCTTGCCAGATACTCAGGAGTAGGCCTGGTGTGTGCTGTTAACTTAGATTTTGGATTTCTGAACAAGTTTTTATCATAGAAAATTCGCGGCAAAGTTGTGCTTTCATTTCGCTGTAATTCTCGTGTCAAAGAAACGGTATAATAATGTAAATAAGAGAATAACGATATTTATATTTGCAGATTACCTGTCCTCTTACTACGGAAATCAAGCTCTACATCTTTATGCAATAAACGCATTCAAAATTTCCTGGCATTACTTGATAAAAGTATGCTTTTTATTTTTGTTTTTTGTTTTGAAAAGAGGGTTTTTCTGCTGATATGGAAAATACGTTTTCTCTCCCGTCCCCTTCTTATGCATGATCTTCGCGGAAATTACATTCTGTCCCTCAATAAACCTGGAACAACCAGTTATGGTGTTAGTTCTCTTTTTTCTTACGTATCAGCTAAGTTGCGGAATGTGTTACCCGATTTCATCCGTACCTATGAGTACACTGGTTTTAAAAGAGAATCCAGGGCCGCATTTTGTACAGCGGCTTTTCTTTTTAATGAACACATCTTTAAATAATATGTATTTGGTAGTTATCTGTATATGCTATGTATTTTAGCTGTAAATGTAATGTCTCCAAGATATTAGCTCCCGTAGTTATTCGGAAATTCGAGATGAAATAAAGCATGTTACCTTTAGCAGGGCGCATGCGCACACTTTGTAATCTGCGACTCCAGTGCTTACCATATGACAGACAAAATGACTTTTTACTTGAATATATAAGCCATCTAATTGTTACGCTATATTGACAAGGGCGGTTTGGAGCTGTGAGTAGGCGTGGGATTTGTCACATATGGTTTAGGGGCCGACATATCTCTCCCTCAATGCCGTACCGGGAGGCAAGGTCGGTAGCAGAAAGCAGTGAAGGGCCAACTGCGTCCAAAAGCGATCGCACGGGCCGAAATCCCGGGATGACTCGTTTGGTACGACGCTCCAGCGCCGGTGTCTGGAGGTACTGCGTTTTTCTCTCTTGTTCAAACATTCCGTCAGCGCATGCGCAAATGTTCTGGCTCTTCGATACCTAGCCTACCAAAAAAAATTAACATGCTGGTTTTTTTTTTTCTTTGTTTTGTTTTTTTTTTTTTACCAGCAATTGACATTTCAGTTGATTTTATAGGCATAAACGTAACGTAAGAAGCGTGCGTGTCTGGTCTAGACTTGTCTCAGACAGAGGCGAGAGATGGTTTCATGCAGACTGGGACGCCTAAAATGCTCTGTTGTACCATGGCGGTTCACGAGTGAAGTTGTCTCTCTGGCCTTTCTGTGGACGAATTCCAGGACCTACTGACACAATCTGGGCAAGTTTTGAAAGCTAAAAGCTTCAATCGATGCGTTATTTTGCTGGTAGGACTGGGTGGCCCGACACTTATGAAAAAAACTCTGAAATGAGAATCGGGAGTCTTCCCTTGTCATGGAATGGCAGAATTACCCAGAATTCTTTTCGGGCATGAGCGAGGCAACTTAAGAAGCACGAGACTGGCCCTCATCGAATGGCTGAAGCGCGGCCAGAGGAAATGATTTCTTGCCAGATACTCAGGAGTAGGCCTGGTGTGTGCTGTTAACTTAGATTTTGGATTTCTGAACAAGTTTTTATCATAGAAAATTCGCGGCAAAGTTGTGCTTTCATTTCGCTGTAATTCTCGTGTCAAAGAAACGGTATAATAATGTAAATAAGAGAATAACGATATTTATATTTGCAGATTACCTGTCCTCTTACTACGGAAATCAAGCTCTACATCTTTATGCAATAAACGCATTCAAAATTTCCTGGCATTACTTGATAAAAGTATGCTTTTTATTTTTGTTTTTTGTTTTGAAAAGAGGGTTTTTCTGCTGATATGGAAAATACGTTTTCTCTCCCGTCCCCTTCTTATGCATGATCTTCGCGGAAATTACATTCTGTCCCTCAATAAACCTGGAACAACCAGTTATGGTGTTAGTTCTCTTTTTTCTTACGTATCAGCTAAGTTGCGGAATGTGTTACCCGATTTCATCCGTACCTATGAGTACACTGGTTTTAAAAGAGAATCCAGGGCCGCATTTTGTACAGCGGCTTTTCTTTTTAATGAACACATCTTTAAATAATATGTATTTGGTAGTTATCTGTATATGCTATGTACAATAAACGCATTCAAAATTCCTGGCATTACTTGTAAAAGTATGCTTTTATTTTTGTTTTTTGTTTTGAAAAGAGGTTTTTCTGCTGATATGGAAAATACGTTTTCTCTCCCGTCCCCTTCTTATGCATGATCTTCGCGGAAATTACATTCTGTCCCTCAATAAACCTGGAACACCAGTTATGGTGTTAGTTCTCTTTTTTCTTACGTATCAGCTAAGTTGCGGAATGTGGTACCCGATTTCATCCGTACCTATGAGTACACTGGTTTTAAAAGAGAATCCAGGGCCGCATTTTGTACAGCGGCTTTTCTTTTTAATGAACACATCTTTAAATAATATGTATTTGGTAGTTATCTGTATATGCTATGTATTTTAGCTGTAAATGTAATGTCTCCAAGATAGTAGCTCCCGTAGTTATTCGGAAATTCGAGATGAAATAAAGCATGTTACCTTTAGCAGGGCGCATGCGCACCTTTGTGATCTGCGACTCCAGTGCTTACCATATGACAGACAAAATGACTTTTTACTTGAAATATAAGCCATCTAATTGTTACGCTATATTGACAAGGGCGGTTTGGAGCTGTGAGTAGGCGTGGGATTTGTCACATATGGTTTAGGGGCCGACATATCTCTCCCTCAATGCCGTACCGGGAGGCAAGGTCGGTAGCAGAAAGCAGTGAAGGGCCAACTGCGTCCAAAAGCGATCGCACGGGCCGAAATCCCGGGATGACTCGTTTGGTACGACGCTCCAGCGCCGGTGTCTGGAGGTACTGCGTTTTTCTCTCTTGTTCAAACATTCGTCAGCGCATGCGCAAATGTTCTGGCTCTTCGATAACTAGCCTAACAAAAAAAATTAACATGCTGGTTTTTTTTTTTCTTTTTTTTTTTTTTTTTTTTTTTTTTTTACCAGCAATTGACATTTCAGTTGATTTTATAGGCATAAACGTAACGTAAGAAGCGTGCGTGTCTGGTCTAGACTTGTCTCAGACAGAGGCGAGAGATGGTTTCATGCAGACTGGGACGCCTAAAATGCTCTGTTGTACCATGGCGGTTCACGAGTGAAGTTGTCTCTCTGGCCTTTCTGTGGACGAATTCCAGGACCTACTGACACAATCTGGGCAAGTTTTGAAAGCTAAAAGCTTCAATCGATGCGTTATTTTGCTGGTAGGACTGGGTGGCCCGACACTTATGAAAAAAACTCTGAAATGAGAATCGGGAGTCTTCCCTTGTCATGGAATGGCAGAATTACCCAGAATTCTTTTCGGGCATGAGCGAGGCAACTTAAGAAGCACGAGACTGGCCCTCATCGAATGGCTGAAGCGCGGCCAGAGGAATGATTTCTTGCCAGATACTCAGGAGTAGGCCTGGTGTGTGCTGTTAACTTAGATTTTGGATTTCTGAACAAGTTTTTCATGAAAATTCGCGGCAAAGTTGTGCTTTCATCTCGCTGTAATTCTCGTGTCAAAGAAACGGTATAATAATGTAAAAGAGAATAACGATATTTATATTTGCAGATTACCTGTCCTCTTACTACGGAAATCAAGCTCTACATCTTTATGCAATAAACGCATTCAAAATTTCCTGGCATTACTTGATAAAAGTATGCTTTTTATTTTTGTTTTTTGTTTTGAAAAGAGGTTTTTCTGCTGATATGGAAAATACGTTTTCTCTCCCGTCCCCTTCTTATGCATGATCTTCGCGGAAATTAAATTCTGTCCCTCAATAAACCTGGAACAACCAGTTATGGTGTTAGTTCTCTTTTTTCTTACGTATAAGCTAAGTTGCGGAATGAGTTACCCGATTCATCCGTACCTATGCGTACACTGGTTTTAAAAGAGAATCCAGGGCCGCATTTTGTACAGCGGCTTTTTCTTTTTAATGAACACATCTTTAAATAATATGTATTTGGTATTATCTGTATATGCTATGTATTTTAGCTGTAAATGTAATGTCTCCAAGATATTAGCTCCCGTAGTTATTCGGAAATTCGAGATGAAATAAAGCATGTTACCTTTAGCAGGGCGCATGCGCACACTTTGTGATCTGCGACTCCAGTGCTTACCATATGACAGACAAAATGACTTTTTACTTGAATATATAAGCCATCTAATTGTTACGCTATATTGACAAGGGCGGTTTGGAGCTGTGAGTAGGCGTGGGATTTGTCACATATGGTTTAGGGGCCGACATATCTCTCCCTCAATGCCGTACCGGGAGGCAAGGTCGGTAGCAGAAAGCAGTGAAGGGCCAACTGCGTCCAAAAGCGATCGCACGGGCCGAAATCCCGGGATGACTCGTTTGGTACGACGCTCCAGCGCCGGTGTCCTGGAGGTACTACTGCGTTTTTCTCTCTTGTTCAAACATTCCGTCAGCGCATGCGCAAATGTTCTGGCTCTTCGATACCTAGCCTTCCAAAAAAAATTAACATGCTGGTTTTTTTTTTTCTTTGTTTTGTTTTTTTTTTTTTTTTTACCAGCAATTGACATTTTAGTTGATTTTATAGGCATAAACGTAACGTAAGAAGCGTGCGTGTCTGGTCTAGACTTGTCTCAGACAGAGGCGAGAGATGGTTTCATGCAGACTGGGACTCCTAAAATGCTCTGTTGTACCATGGCGGTTCACGAGTGAAGTTGTCTCTCTGGCCTTTCTGTGGACGAATTCCAGGACCTACTGACACAATCTGGGCAAGTTTTGAAAGCTAAAAGCTTCAATCGATGCGTTATTTTGCTGGTAGGACTGGGTGGCCCGACACTTATGAAAAAAACTCTGAAATGAGAATCGGGAGTCTTCCCTTGTCATGGAATGGCAGAATTACCCAGAATTCTTTTCGGGCATGAGCGAGGCAACTTAAGAAGCACGAGACTGGCCCTCATCGAATGGCTGAAGCGCGGCCAGAGGAAATGATTTCTTGCCAGATACTCAGGAGTAGGCCTGGTGTGTGCTGTTAACTTAGATTTTGGATTTCTGAACAATTTTTAATCGTAGTAAATTCGCGGCAAAGTTGTGCTTTCATTTCGCTGTAATTCTCGTGTCAAAGAAACGGTATAATAATGTAAATAAGAGAATAACGATATTTATATTTGCAGATTACCTGTCCTCTTACTACGGAAATCAAGCTCTACATCTTTATGCAATAAACGCATTCAAAATTTCCTGGCATTACTTGATAAAAGTATGCTTTTTATTTTGTTTTTTGTTTTGAAAAGAGGGTTTTTCTGCTGATATGGAAAATACTTTTTCTCTCCCGTCCCCTTCTTATGCATGATCTTCGCGGAAATTACATTCTGTCCCTCAATAAACCTGGAACAACCAGTTATGGTGTTAGTTCTCTTTTTTCTTACGTATCAGCTAAGTTGCGGAATGTGTTACCCGATTTCATCCGTACCTATGAGTACACTGGTTTTAAAAGAGAATCCAGGGCCGCATTTTGTACAGCGGCTTTTCTTTTTAATGAACACATCTTTAAATAATATGTATTTGGTAGTTATCTGTATATGCTATGTATTTTAGCTGTAAATGTAATGTCTCCAAGATATTAGCTCCCGTAGTTATTCGGAAATTCGAGATGAAATAAAGCATGTTACCTTTAGCAGGGCGCATGCGCACACTTTGTAATCTGCGACTCCAGTGCTTACCATATGACAGACAAAATGACTTTTTACTTGAATATATAAGACATCTAATTGTTACGCTATATTGACAAGGGCGGTTTGGAGCTGTGAGTAGGCGTGGGATTTGTTACATATGGTTTAGGGGCCGACATATCTCTCCCTCAATGCCGTACCGGGAGGCAAGGTCGGTAGCAGAAAGCAGTGAAGGGCCAACTGCGTCCAAAAGCGATCGCACGGGCCGAAATCCCGGGATGACTCGTTTGGTACGACGCTCCAGCGCCGGTGTCTGGAGGTACTGCGTTTTTCTCTCTTGTTCAAACATTCCGTCAGCGCATGCGCAAATGTTCTGGCTCTTCGATACCTAGCCTACCAAAAGAAATTAACATGCTGGTTTTTTTTTTTCTTTGTTTTGTTTTTTTTTTTTTACCAGCAATTGACATTTCAGTTGATTTTATAGGCATAAACGTAACGTAAGAAGCGTGCGTGTCTGGTCTAGACTTGTCTCAGACAGAGGCAAGAGATGGTTTCATGCAGACTGGGACTCCTAAAATGCTCTGTTGTACCATGGCGGTTCACGAGTGAAGTTGTCTCTCTGGCCTTTCTGTGGACGAATTCCAGGACCTACTGACACAATCTGGGCAAGTTTTGAAAGCTAAAAGCTTCAATCGATGCGTTATTTTGCTGGTAGGACTGGGTGGCCTGACACTTATGAAAAAAACTCTGAAATGAGAATCGGGAGTCTTCCCTTGTCATGGAATGGCAGAATTACCCAGAATTCTTTTCGGGCATGAGCGAGGCAACTTAAGAAGCACGAGACTGGCCCTCATCGAATGGCTGAAGCGCGGCCAGAGAAAATGATTTCTTGCCAGATACTCAGGAGTAGGCCTGGTGTGTGCTGTTAACTTAGATTTTGGATTTCTGAACAAGTTTTTATCATAGAAAATTCGCGGCAAAGTTGTGCTTTCATCTCGCTGTAATTCTCGTGTCAAAGAAACGGTATAATAATGTAAATAAGAGAATAACGATATTTATATTTGCAGATTACCTGTCCTCTTACTACGGAAATCAAGCTCTACATCTTTATGCAATAAACGCATTCAAAATTTCCTGGCATTACTTGATAAAAGTATGCTTTTTATTTTTGTTTTTTGTTTTGAAAAGAGGGTTTTTCTGCTGATATGGAAAATACGTTTTCTCTCCCGTCCCCTTCTTATGCATGATCTTCGCGGAAATTACATTCTGTCCCTCAATAAACCTGGAACAACCAGTTATGGTGTTAGTTCTCTTTTTTCTTACGTATCAGCTAAGTTGCGGAATGTGTTACCCGATTTCATCCGTACCTATGAGTACACTGGTTTTAAAGAGAATCCAGGGCCGCATTTTGTACAGCGGCTTTTCTTTTTAATGAACACATCTTTAAATAATATGTATTTGGTAGTTATCTGTATATGCTATGTATTTTAGCTGTAAATGTAATGTCTCCAAGATATTAGCTCCCGTAGTTATTCGGAAATTCGAGATGAAATAAAGCATGTTACCTTTAGCAGGGCGCATGCGCACACTTTGTGATCTGCGACTCCAGTGCTTACCATATGACAGACAAAATGACTTTTTACTTGAATATATAAGCCATCTAATTGTTACGCTATATTGACAAGGGCGGTTTGGAGCTGTGAGTAGGCGTGGGATTTGTCACATATGGTTTAGGGGCCGACATATCTCTCCCTCAATGCCGTACCGGGAGGCAAGGTCGGTAGCAGAAAGCAGTGAAGGGCCAACTGCGTCCAAAAGCGATCGCACGGGCCGAAATCCCGGGATGACTCGTTTGGTACGACGCTCCAGCGCCGGTGTCTGGAGGTACTGCGTTTTTCTCTCTTGTTCAAACATTCCGTCAGCGCATGCGCAAATGTTCTGGCTCTTCGATACCTAGCCTACCAAAAAAAATTAACATGCTGGTTTTTTTTTTTCTTTGTTTTGTTTTTTTTTTTTTTTTTTACCAGCAATTGACATTTCAGTTGATTTTATAGGCATAAACGTAATGTAAGAAGCGTGCGTGTCTGGTCTAGACTTGTCTCAGACAGAGGCGAGAGATGGTTTCATGCAGACTGGGACTCCTAAAATGCTCTGTTGTACCATGGCGGTTCACGAGTGAAGTTGTCTCTCTGGCCTTTCTGTGGACGAATTCCAGGACCTACTGACACAATCTGGGCAAGTTTTGAAAGCTAAAAGCTTCAATCGATGCGTTATTTTGCTGGTAGGACTGGGTGGCCCGACAGTTATGAAAAAAACTCTGAAATGAGAATCGGGAGTCTTCCCTTGTCATGGAATGGCAGAATTACCCAGAATTCTTTTCGGGCATGAGCGAGGCAACTTAAGAAGCACGAGACTGGCCCTCATCGAATGGCTGAAGCGCGGCCAGAGGAAATGATTTCTTGCCAGATACTCAGGAGTAGGCCTGGTGTGTGCTGTTAACTTAGATTTTGGATTTCTGAACAAGTTTTTATCATAGAAAATTCGCGGCAAAGTTGTGCTTTCATTTCGCTGTAATTCTCGTGTCAAAGAAACGGTATAATAATGTAAATAAGAGAATAACGATATTTATATTTGCAGATTACCTGTCCTCTTACTACGGAAATCAAGCTCTACATCTTTATGCAATAAACGCATTCAAAATTTCCTGGCATTACTTGATAAAAGTATGCTTTTTATTTTTGTTTTTTGTTTTGAAAAGAGGGTTTTTCTGCTGATATGGAAAATACTTTTTCTCTCCCGTCCCCTTCTTATGCATGATCTTCGCGGAAATTACATTCTGTCCCTCAATAAACCTGGAACAACCAGTTATGGTGTTAGTTCTCTTTTTTCTTACGTATCAGCTAAGTTGCGGAATGTGTTACCCGATTTCATCCGTACCTATGAGTACACTGGTTTTAAAAGAGAATCCAGGGCCGCATTTTGTACAGCGGCTTTTCTTTTTAATGAACACATCTTTAAATAATATGTATTTGGTAGTTATCTGTATATGCTATGTATTTTAGCTGTAAATGTAATGTCTCCAAGATATTAGCTCCCGTAGTTATTCGGAAATTCGAGATGAAATAAAGCATGTTACCTTTAGCAGGGCGCATGCGCACACTTTGTAATCTGCGACTCCAGTGCTTACCATATGACAGACAAAATGACTTTTTACTTGAATATATAAGCCATCTAATTGTTACGCTATATTGACAAGGGCGGTTTGGAGCTGTGAGTAGGCGTGGGATTTGTTACATATGGTTTAGGGGCCGACATATCTCTCCCTCAATGCCGTACCGGGAGGCAAGGTCGGTAGCAGAAAGCAGTGAAGGGCCAACTGCGTCCAAAAGCGATCGCACGGGCCGAAATCCCGGGATGACTCGTTTGGTACGACGCTCCAGCGCCGGTGTCTGGAGGTACTGCGTTTTTCTCTCTTGTTCAAACATTCCGTCAGCGCATGCGCAAATGTTCTGGCTCTTCGATACCTAGCCTACCAAAAAAAATTAACATGCTGGTTTTTTTTTTTCTTTGTTTTGTTTTTTTTTTTTTTACCAGCAATTGACATTTCAGTTGATTTTATAGGCATAAACGTAAGATAAGAAGCGTGCGTGTCTGGTCTAGACTTGTCTCAGACAGAGGCAAGAGATGGTTTCATGCAGACTGGGACGCCTAAAATGCTCTGTTGTACCATGGCGGTTCACGAGTGAAGTTGTCTCTCTGGCCTTTCTGTGGACGAATTCCAGGACCTACTGACACAATCTGGGCAAGTTTTGAAAGCTAAAAGCTTCAATCGATGCGTTATTTTGCTGGTAGGACTGGGTGGCCCGACACTTATGAAAAAAACTCTGAAATGAGAATCGGGAGTCTTCCCTTGTCATGGAATGGCAGAATTACCCAGAATTCTTTTCGGGCATGAGCGAGGCAACTTAAGAAGCACGAGACTGGCCCTCATCGAATGGCTGAAGCGCGGCCAGAGGAAATGATTTCTTGCCAGATACTCAGGAGTAGGCCTGGTGTGTGCTGTTAACTTAGATTTTGGATTTCTGAACAAGTTTTTATCATAGAAAATTCGCGGCAAAGTTGTGCTTTCATTTCGCTGTAATTCTCGTGTCAAAGAAACGGTATAATAATGTAAATAAGAGAATAACGATATTTATATTTGCAGATTACCTGTCCTCTTACTACGGAAATCAAGCTCTACATCTTTATGCAATAAACGCATTCAAAATTTCCTGGCATTACTTGATAAAAGTATGCTTTTTATTTTTGTTTTTTGTTTTGAAAAGAGGGTTTTTCTGCTGATATGGAAAATACGTTTTCTCTCCCGTCCCCTTCTTATGCATGATCTTCGCGGAAATTACATTCTGTCCCTCAATAAACCTGGAACAACCAGTTATGGTGTTAGTTCTCTTTTTTCTTACGTATCAGCTAAGTTGCGGAATGTGTTACCCGATTTCATCCGTACCTATGAGTACACTGGTTTTAAAAGAGAATCCAGGGCCGCATTTTGTACAGCGGCTTTTCTTTTTAATGAACACATCTTTAAATAATATGTATTTGGTAGTTATCTGTATATGCTATGTATTTTAGCTGTAAATGTAATGTCTCCAAGATATTAGCTCCCGTAGTTATTCGGAAATTCGAGATGAAATAAAGCATGTTACCTTTAGCAGGGCGCATGCGCACACTTTGTAATCTGCGACTCCAGTGCTTACCATATGACAGACAAAATGACTTTTTACTTGAATATATAAGCCATCTAATTGTTACGCTATATTGACAAGGGCGGTTTGGAGCTGTGAGTAGGCGTGGGATTTGTCACATATGGTTTAGGGGCCGACATATCTCTCCCTCAATGCCGTACCGGGAGGCAAGGTCGGTAGCAGAAAGCAGTGAAGGGCCAACTGCGTCCAAAAGCGATCGCACGGGCCGAAATCCCGGGATGACTCGTTTGGTACGACGCTCCAGCGCCGGTGTCTGGAGGTACTGCGTTTTTCTCTCTTGTTCAAACATTCCGTCAGGGCATGCGCAAATGTTCTGGCTCTTCGATACTGTCTCCAAGATATTAGCTCCTGTAGTTATTCGGAAATTCGAGATGAAATAAAGCATGTTACCTTTAGCAGGGCGCATGCGCACACTTTGTAATCTGCGACTCCAGTGCTTACCATATGACAGATAAAATGACTTTTTACTAGAATATATAAGCCATCTAATTGTTACGCTATATTGACAAGGGCGGTTTGGAGCTGTGAGTAGGCGTGGGATATGTCAAGTACGGTTTAGGGGACGACATACTCTCGTACCCTGTATCTTCGTTTTCTTTGACCAGGGTATACGTGGAGGTATACATGGGTATACAAAGGTACACGTGGGTAGTAGGGGTATATCTGGGAGTATCGCGATCTTCTCATGGTTTTGCCTATGCGTGAGCCGTCAATATTTCGTTGGTATTGTTGGCTCACCTTTGCGACCTGTGATTGGTCCTAATGTTGAAATTGACGTCGTTGCACTGAATTGGGTTGCCGACGTACGCAAACAAATACGTTTCGCAGGTAGAAAGAATTGAAATTTCGATCAGGCGCGGGTTGACTAGTTTACAGTTTTATTTATCCTTATAAATGATGGATTGCGATACAAAACAAATTGCGATTTTGAGACGGCAATACCACATTATATTGACGGCGTTGGGAGAAAATATATTCCGTATTGGGCTCCGTCGCTTCGCGACTCCGCCCAATCCGACCAATACGGATTATATTTTCTCCCAACGAGCCGTCAATATAATGTGGTATTTCCGTCTCAAAATGGCAATTTGTTTTTAATACAAGGGTATATAGGGGTATTTAAGGGTATACATGGGTATATTTAGGGCCAATTATTAAATACGCTATAAGGTTATTTAAATACATAATAATAAGGGATACATGAAGTACTTACCGATAAGGATAATTGGATTGGTTCCCAATTTTCCTTATAGTTTTAGTTGTTTTTCCCAAAGAGTGCACTTTGAGATGAGTAAGAATCAAGCAGGCAGTATCAAAATCAAGCCCAAGCGGCTTTCCATACGAAGGACTCGTTCGCCCACCAGAGTTAGATCCGAAAGAATGCGCCATGAAGGTTATGACCAGGATCGCGAGAGCTCTCTACCGCCTGAGCTTCGGTCAAGGCTTGGGTCACTTTTTGCTCAGATAGAAAGAGAATTCGAGTGTGTACACGCCGAAAACCTTGCTTGTAAGTAAACCAAATTTCGCTTGTATTGAAAATTCAGCAAGCTGGAAAGAAATTGCTGCCAATGTTTCGTAATTAGCCAGTAGGGTACGTAAATGTGTCTACATTTCAGGTGATTTGTATCTATGGTGTTATAAACAGAGAAGCTTGTACATGTTCGTAGTTGTTCGAAGGAAATATTGTTCGTTTCATCTTGTGTGGGTACTTTTATTGCATTCGGATCGACACATCATTTATGAAATCTGGTTTCAGTTTTAGTCGAATAGGGTTTGTGGATTTGCTTATTTTTCAACTTTTTAATGCGTGCCTGTTGTTGACATTGGTTGCGATCGTCTTAGGGAGATAACACTAGTGTTAAATCAAGTTCTACTGTTTAGGGCTCCCCTAGGGATTAAAAACACCAGAGAGTTGGCACTAGAGTAGTATCAACA
>NC_090876.1:6537721-6568874 GCF_036669935.1 Montipora foliosa
TGTCACTCGCCAGCCCGATCTGTCCGCTGCAGATGTTTCCAGTTCCTTGGGATGAACACCTGCCCATTATTATTATTATTATTATTATTATTATTATTATTAATTATAATAATAATGAATGATATTATTATTATTAATTATAATAATAATGAAATTATGACATTGGCATTGAGAAAAAGCAACAACACTATTATAATAATTATTATAATCAAAAAATGATAAATCTAGCCATTAGAACGAAATACATGTATTTTACATGTATCTTCTGTCTTAGAAATAAGATTTGGGATGGTCCAGACTTAATTAAACTTTAATTTTTGTTTTTTTTATTTGATTCATTTGTAAATACAGTATGCAAGTGTATCACTCAATTTCAAGTAGCCAGTTGTTAATTGCCTATACGTAGAGAGATTTACAACTGTATTCGAAAACAAAGAAAGTTTCCATTATTATTAAAATGATAATTGCAGATCGCTCAGCCAGACTTTGGGATGTGGAAACTGGTCAATGTTTGCTGAGATACTTAGGTCACAATGGATCAGGTGGGGTCAACATCCTTGGTGGTTTTCATTACATTTTGAGTCTTTTTCTGAAATCCATTTTATCTGTGGGTTCAGGTGAAGTGGCCACAGGTTTAATTGGATGAAGTTTGAAACACTGCCAGTGGGTTGAGTTTTGAACCAAAACCAATGTTGACAATTACCGTTCTTATTCAGCTATAAGCCGAGCGATTTTTACTTAAATCCTCACTCAATTTGGGCAAATTTGAAGCCGTAGAAGGGGTCTTGGCTTATAGCCGAGTATTTTTGATAAAAAGAATTTTCTCAGCAAATTAAAACAGTAACAAATGAACGTGTATTCACTTACAAGCCGAACTAAATTACTTGTAAAATTAAGAGAAGTTGTTGTTGGTGTAATATGGACTTTTATTACTTGGTGGCTCGTAAAGGAGCCGTTCGTGTTGTTGTGTGATCGGGATCGATCTTATTGCTGGTCTTCTTCGTCGCTGTCTGTCTCAAATTCGTCGTCCATTTCCTCGTCTTCACTTTTTTTTTGTTCTGGAATATCCTCGTCGAAGACTGCATCGTCTTCTGTGCCATCGAGGGCGTTATAGAGGTGCCACAAGTCTTCAATGAACGCCTCACCATCTCCTCAAGCATATCGCGCCAAGCCTGGTAGATTTGTCTTTACCACAAGTAATATTAGGAAAAGCGTGTTAAGGATCTTGGCTACCAAAGTCTATCTCGGCTTTATAAATTCTGTGCCTCTGGTAACTTATAGTGCGATTTTCAATTGAGTGTCGAAAGTAATTAGGTAATATTGCTTTGGTTTTGCGTTACTTCACTCAGTGATTGGTTCAAAGTTGTCACGCCATTTTTTCAACCAATCAGAAGTGAAACCAAAACCAATCGTGACTCGCGCGTGCACATTTTCCCGCATTTTGTGTCCGCTACATGTAATTACTTAGAGTTTTGATTGGTTTACTGGATTGTCTCCATCCTTTTTGATTGGCAAAAGTAATTACTTTGGTTTTGGTTTTACTACACTCAACTGAAACTGCTCCAAGCTGGGTAAATTCAGTCTTTGTTGTTGGTAGATCTAAGCTATATGCATGTCGGCTGGTTGTGGTCCTTTATGTTGACTAGCAATATTAGTATTTGTGGTGTTGTCATTGCTGTGATTAAACCTAAACAATATTGAATAATTTATTGCTTGGTCTTGAAATGCTCAATCTATGTTTAATATATTTACGTTCAAATTTTTACAATGATCACACCCATCAATTTAATGTGCCATCAATTTCATTGCTTTTACAGTCAATTCCATACGATTTCACCCAACTGACGCCATAGTTTGTACAGGTAAATCTTGAACCATCACATTGCATATTTTGTGTGTGGGCCAGGGAGAAAAGCACAATATAGATGTTATTGAACTAGCTGGTCCGTACTGGGAAAATATTGGTTGAGTTCCTTTTTTGCAAGTCCATGTGGAAACTTGCAAAAAAGGAACAAGACCAATATTTTCCCAGTATGGACTGATCAAATTAGTTCAATCAAGTTTTTATTGGCTCTCTTGTGCAGAGACGGTTTTGGGCCCAGTTGTTCAAAAGCCGATTAGCACTAATCCCAGATAAAAATTAACCAGGGAGTTAATTTCTCTACTTCCAAATGCTGTTCAACGCTGATATTCAGCAAAACTTTACATTAGAAGATGTCAATCTCGGAAAACAATAATAAGCAAAAGAAACTTTCACCAAAAAGTTGAAAACATGGAACAAAAGTTTACGCTAATCCTGTATTAAGTTAATTGGCTTTCAAACAACCGGGCCCGAGAAAGTAAATTTTTAATTCATACTGGAACTCCGACATGACTAAATAAAAAACACTTCTCGCACTTTTCTTTTTATGTCCGAGGAAATCTTAGCAGTCCGTATTGCCAAATTTCGGACCTCTCAGACAACCAATCAGAATTCTTCTTTTCATCTTGTACCAGTTTGCCTATGTAATAAAAGACTGTATTACAGAGCCAGTGTATCAAATGAAGCATGGACCTATAAGCAGTACAATAATTATTACTGAAATGATGATAATATTAAGATTAAACTCTGAAGCTCTTCCAGAGCAACATGAATTAATTATTAATAATAATTATTATTATTATTGGAGCTTTTGATCAAAAGGGATTTAGGAGTACCTAGAAAAAAGCTTTCATTTTAGGCATCTAACAGTAACATAAAGTTGGAGCAAAGCAAAGGACCCGTAATCTCTCCACAGATGTGACAAGGAATCCAGGAATCCAATGTGGACAGTATATAATAATAACATTATGCTTAACATTTGGTAGGGCTTTTTCATGTGGATACACTGTATGCTCAAATGCATACAAAATCTGAGCTGTTTCTAGTCAAATAGCCCTAACACCACATTAACATTTCTCTTAATTATTTTAGATATATTACAGTAAAAATCCTGCAGAAGCTGTAGGTACTGTAGCAGAGCTAATTGAGGCAGGTTACACTTTCAAATCACACATGATTATCAGTAAGTTAACCCTTTCAGCCCCTATAGTGCCAAATGGCACTTATAGATTTTACTCTGTCTAACGCCAGACGATTTTACTCATCAATGGGGAACCCCTCGGGGCTTAAAGGGTTAAGCTAACAGCGTGAAAAAACTATGTCCCTGTTTAACCCTTTCAGCCCCGATAGTGCCAAATGGCACTTATAGATTTTACTTTGTCTAACGCCAGACGAGTTTACTCGTCAATGGGGAACCCCTCGGGGCTTAAAGGGTTAAATAATGGAGAAAATCCAATTGGGCTAAATACAATCCAATTGGCCTAATCCAAAGCAAGGGTGGTTGGAATTTAGTATCATGCACCAAAGACCATTCCAGGCAATTAGTGGAGAGAGCTGGATTTTAACCCAGGACAATCACTGATGCAAACCCAACACCCTAACCCTTTGCAACACCTTGCCTTCCCCTGCCTCCTCATTATTTTTATTCAAAGGCAAGCACTTACCATCACACCAACGCTGCCACAAATACCCCGGCTAAATTGAGATACTCTCTCTGATATAATTATCAGTAATGTATGTTCTTTCATCAGGATCTGGGGATGGAACTTGCCAGATTTGGAGGGCTATTGTACCAAGTCCTGAACAGGTATGGGAAATATTTGGCCGTTTTACAAGAGAATCTGGAGACAACTTTAAAAAACCTTGTCTCCCTTGAAGCCCAGCACATCAACAAATTTGGGAAATGACTGTCTTTAATTTTCTTACCCAAGCCCTTCCATGAAATTATAGCTGTATCGTGACAATGTATTATTGCAATGATTTAGCTTACAAAGCATGCATTCTGTATAAATACTCCTCGGTACAATCCTGTGGAGCACGTATGAAAACCATGGCATACTCAGATTACTTGAAGGATCACTTCCAGGGTTGAAAACTAGGCCACTCCGGAGATAAGCACTAGCTTAATTTTAGTGTTAAAAGCTTACAAAATAAGGGTTTTGTTACTGGCTGGGGACCCATCTTTGTCATGACATACCTTCTGGACTTACATGACTCTGTATGCTTCAAGACCTTGATGACTTCCTGTGCAAACTGTAGTGAAATCCCTGCAAAAAGGGAAAAAATTAGGGTAATTTTTACTTTTTTTTTTATGGTTAGTTTTGTTCTCCCATTGCACTCGCAGCGTTCCCATCCAGGTTCAGCTGATGAAGCTGAAAACATTACAGATGAGGAACTTGAAGGTAAATTATCACCTTTCTTTTCATGGTCTTTTGTGTTAGGTAATTTGGGTCCAGTAATAACTGAGGTGACTTCCTTGTAAGGGTTTTCCACATTATTTTTGTGTTTTACTGAAAATTTATCAAAGTTAAAGTTAAAATATGCCAACATAATAGAACCTCACTGAACCTAATTGTCATTCTTTTCTTGGATTTTTAAATATGTGATATGTATCAAGGACTTAACTATATCCCTTCCTCTGTTTTCTTTGTAAATGATACAGACAACATGGATGGTTCATCTTCTGCCCTCCTTAAAACACCAACGTGTGAGCTGAAGGGGCACGAAGGTAAACACAAATCAGGTTTTTTTGTAGGTGCCTTTGATTAGGCTCTACTTAAGACAAAGAAATGAAATCAAGACCCCAGTAACCAGCCTTGTAGCTTTTTACTGCTGTTTCTTCATGTTACTTTATTGGTATGGTTTGCTTTAAGTGTTTTCCAATTTTTTGTGAATCGAACAAATCAAAAATTCATCGCACTCAATATTTTTGTCAAGTTTCCAAAACCAACAGTGATTCATGGCCTCTCAATATCTTTCCTTCGATGGACTGACTAGTCTAGTACTGGATGACTTTGACTTAACTGACTTAAGTAAAACGGATCGAATCAAACATTGTTTTTTTTATGTGACGGAAAAATTGCAATACCTTAAGAAAAACGTCTTGGAGCAGAATTGAGAACCATTTAACAAACTCAATCTAGCGGTGACACACGGTTAACCAGTCAAATCCAGGACACAGTCATTGGTGTAAGGCAATAATTTGTCGCTTTTGCCTCTGCACTGGTTGACCATGCGCCGTTTTGTTATCGTTACTGTTTGTTTAAACTGTTTGTTTTGTTGTTGTAAGGTGCTGTTATTGCAGCTGATTGGTTCACATCTGGGAAACAGATTGTAACAGCTTCTTGGGACAGAACAGCAAAGCTTTGGGATGTTGAAACAGCTGAGCAAGTTCATCAGTTAACTGGTAATATGACTTGGAGTATCACCTCAAAGCCGGCGATTAAGACCGGCTAAGATTAATTTTCCAATCGTTAAAATGCATTAGTTAGCGTCGGAAAGAGACTTCAGTGGCTTTGACATTTGCGACTTGTTAATTGACAACTAAGTGCAACTTTGACCTTTTTCTTCATCCCTGAGCATTTCCAGAACGCAAGAGGTGGATTGATCGTGACGCTAATCTATTTCCTTATTATTTACCAGAAGTTTCTCCTAGTTTTATCAGTTATTATGGAGCCGAATCCTGTCTAACATGTGATTGACTGAATACATGCACCTCAAAAAAGTAATGAACCTGCGATTCACACGCAGTTCATTTCGTTTTCTCGACTATCTGAGAGCCTAGAACAGGCTAGTTTCTTAGAAGGGATAGAGTTTTGCTCGGAATGTCTTTTTTTTTTTTTAGGTCATGATCAAGAGCTGACGCATACTTGTACCCACCCCACCCAGCAGCTTATCGTCACCTCGTCCACGGATACAACTTTCAGGCTGTGGGATTTTAGGACTCCGTCAATTCATTCAGTCAATGTGTTCCAGGGACACTCCGAGTAAGACCTCTTTTAATGTTTACATACAAAACTTCCTTAAGTGTTGGAGTACTAGATGAATAAGTCCCGTTGTTGCGGGGCTTGCTTTTGGGTGCATGGAGAAATTACGTTGGTCACCGCGGTGAATAGAATGTTAGCTGAATAATAACTGGGAACGCGTAACTGCGCCACCGAAACTCGTTCCCCAAACATTTTAACTCGAGGCAGGGGGGTACGAAATCTATTGTTTATGTCCAATATGGCCTTCTCGCGAATAAGGCCCATATCATTTCAACTTTACGGCAGTTTAAGTGTGTCAATTAGAAATGGGTTACTCCGCAGCCAATTCTTTTGGAAGACCGGCTCAGCTTTACTGTTTTGGTTATTAGAGGGGTTTTCAAGTTTTGAGTGTCGAAAGTGATTAGCGAATTGCTTTGGTTTTGCATTACTTCATTCAGTGATTGCTTCAAAGTTCCCGCGCCATTTCTTGAACCAATCAGAAGTGAAACCAAAACCAATCGTGGCTTGCGCGTGCACGTTTTCCCGCGCTTTGTGTCGGCTACGTATAATTACTTTGAGTTTTGATTGGTTTACTGGATTGCCTCCTTCTTTTTTGATTGGCCAAAGTAATTACTTACTACGACACTCGACTGAAACTCGCTCTAAGTTCAGTGGCCACCGAAACAGTAGACGGTTGTACAACTTCGGCTGCAGCCGTCTCTCACTGGGTGATCAACTTCTACACTTGGAACCATATAGCCGTTGTCGTCCGACATGTCGTCCGACCGTGAGACAGTGACCGAGATGTTTCACCCAATTCTTTGGCACACGGCCTTGTCTACCATAACACCATAACAGAGGAAAGGTCTTCTTCCGTTTCCCTGGTATCTCGGGAGATGGTGTCAGGAAAGGCGAGTTCTCTCTTGTCCCTAGTCCCTCAACATTCCACATAACGTATTTAGATTAAACGTTTTGTGAGACGGGGCCTATGTTTATCACCTTTCTCCGAGAAGACTTCATATTTTAAAAATTAGTAGATTTGATATCAGTAAAAATTCTTAAGTTATAAAGTGGCCCAGAGCGTTAATCCCACCACGTTTAAGCCCATAATCTCCAACGCAGTAGCCTTGGTAATCTGTGGTAGGCTTTCTGAAGGCATCATCACTATTGATGTTTGATTGCTTGTTTGTTTCACAGCACTGTGAGATCAACTGCATTCACAACAAAAGACATCGTAGTGAGTGGCAGCGATGATAGAACTGTCAAGGTATAATAAAGCAGATTCATTTATGACTGGCTGACTCGGCAGTAGTCGGAAAAATCCGATTGCGATTCGGTACCAGTTCGGGTAGATAGGTGATTCGGTACCAGTCTCGGAGCTAGTAAAACTCGAAGGAGCTAGGCCATTAGTTCAGTTGACACACGTTGAAGGATACAGATGTCCAAAGCTGACTTTTTCGTAGTTGGCGGAAAGGAATTTTTTACCCTGCCCTTAGATCGGTTTGTTAATGATGTCTCGCGCATACTCCAAAAGAAATTCGTGTGCCCCTGTAACCAGGGGCAAGGTGTTGTTTGAGAACTGGGATCTAGGCATGGAACTCGGCTTGGGAAATGGTGATAGGATTTAGTAATTATTTAATATTTATTACTAAATCATGTAAATCACACTGACACCTAAATGTAGGCAAACTTAGCGTCAATAGAAAGGCTTAGGTCATCTCTGTTATCATCCTGAAATGGATAAAGATCATTTAGTCTGGAACAGATTGACATCAAGACGAACGCTAGACTAACACATTTCCTTAAAACAAAAGCTTTTACTAATCATCCGTTTGGCATCTGAAAAGTTCATTACCATAACTTCAATACATTTTACCGAGGGTCCCATGCATCCCTGGTTGTTCGAAGGGTGGATAGGAAAGGAAAGGAAAGGGACCTCAAGCGTCTGGGCGTTCTGAAATTAACAGTCAACTTAAATCAAGTCAAATGTTGCGTCTTTTTTAATTTTTGAGGAGAGGGAAAAGCCGAGGTTATCCGGAGGAAAACCTCTCGGTGCAGGGAAGAGAACCAACAAACTCAACCCACATATGACGCCGAGTCCAGGCTGGGAATCGAACCCGGGCCACATTGGTGGGAGGCGAGTGCTCTCATCGCTGCGCCATCCCTAATTTGTCCGGTCACCGTGTATAACCATGATAACGCTCCACCTTTGAACAAGCGAAGCTTGCTCTGGGAATTGTATCGGTTCTCAGTAATTGTCTTTAATTGGCAATCTTTATTTCGCCAGGTGTGGGATTTGAAAAACATGCGCTCGCCGCTGACAACAATCAACACAGATTCCTCTGTGAACAGGTAGCCTGCCGATTCATCTTTAACCTTTTCATTCCTAAACTTGCCACCCGTTGACGAGTAAAATCGCCAGGAGTTAGACAGGGTGTATAAAATCTGTAAGTTTTCCCCTAAGGGGAGAAAGGGTGATGCCAGCATCAGTATGAATTAAAACGAAAAAAAATTGACAGAGCTTTTCCTTGGCTGATTCCGGCTTTTGGTGTCTGTTGCTTCATAACCTACAATCACTTTCGCATGACTTTGGGAATCATCAACAATTGTCTTACCGGCAATAGTATGCGATGAACCAAGCAAACGCGACATCTTTGGGATGGTTTTGGTTCAACTCTCGGCCTCTTTCGTCTTGGTATTGTAAGATTGAGTAACAGATGCCAAAATGCAGTCCGCGGATAGAGATTGTAATAATAATAATAATAATAATAATAATAATAATAATAATAATAATAATAATAATAATAATAATAATAATAATAATAATAATAATAATAATAATAATAAAATGGCCCTTGAGGGCGAAGGGTCTAATTGTTTTAGTGTCACCCAACTAGTCGGACAGAAAAGGCAATAATAAAGTTAGCAAATGCAAGTTGAAGAATTATTTATTTGGAAATAAAACGAAAGAAAGCGTCAAGCTTTTCGTTACTCGAGGACTATTACTAATAGTCCTCTAGTAGCGTAGCCAATTAAAATGCTGGATTTGCATTAGTCCACTAATTGGGTGATACTAATTCCCAATAGTCCAAAAGCGCTTTGCAAAAAAATATCTTAAAAACAGGGATAAACTAACAGTAAAAAACTTGGATTTAAAACAAGAAAGGGAACCACAAGATCTGAATTCCAACGGAAAGGTATTCCAAACAGAAGGAGCGGCCAACGTAAAGGACCGGCCACCATAGGTATTAAGATTAAATCTAGGTGTAAAGGGCAACAATTTGTTTAAAGATCGTAAGGTTCTACTAAGTTGTGTAAGGCTTTATGAGCGCAGAGATATAGTCAGGTGCAAAACCATGGTGAGCCTTGAATGTAATGACAGCAAAGTTATAAGTGTTCAATAGGGAGCCAATGAAGCTGGATAAGCAAAACAGTGATGTGTTCATATCTACTGCTAAGATGAATGAGCCTTGCAGCACTATTAAGGACACTGCAGTCGTTGTAAAATACATTTTGGCTGACCAAAGAGCAGAGAATTATAATAGTCGATCAGTACCTGAGATTCTGCAGATCTTTGAAAAGCGCATTATAGTTTCGTGTCCATTCATTGGGAAGAGGGTTTTTTTCAGTTGATCTTATTTTATGTATGGACATTTGTTCAAACGCTCAGCTGCTATTCGTTCTCCATAGGCCATTCCGGAATTGCGCAGGATACTGGGGCGAGTTTCAAATTTGAACCAATCGATAAATTGATCCTCGCAGTTATGGACGCAATGTTAGCTGACGCTCCCAACGTCATTGGTTTCATAGCCCAGTTGGTTAGAGCGTCGCACCGGTATCGCGAAGTCACGGGTTCAAACCCCGTTGAAGTCCTGAATTTTTCATGCTTCTCTGCGCAATTGCTAAAGGTGCGTCCATAACTGCGAGGATTATACCTTGACGTAACTTGGTCTCGGTTCGACCTAAAAGCATCAAATTTGGGCAAATGGCCAATCTCAAAGTTAGCTTTCGTTTGATGGTGTCAATTTATAGATTGTTTCAAACTTGAAACTCGCCCCAGTTTCCTGTGCAATTCCGGAATGGCCTATACCAATCACTGTCTTACAGTAAAGGACTCTTCTCTGTGTTCTTTTTTTAGACTCTCAGTGTCCCCTGTGAACAATATTATCGCCCTTCCACATGACAATCGTCACATTCGCTTGTTTGACATCAGTGGCGTTAGGCTTACACGACTGCCTCGCAGAAACGGTCAGGTATGTGTCTCGTGTTTCGATCGTGTTACAGCAGTTGGGTTTGAAACTGTAGCAACTAATATTAAGCTAATTATAAACTTGTCTTCGACCAAAACTTCAAAGCTCTCACAGTTTCTCACGGCTTTACCTTCACTTGTCATATCACACGTCTTTGTTGTATGAATTCCAAAACAAACCTAATTTATGCTTACCTTAGGTTCAAGGGTAGGAATTGTAAAGAATTTGGATTGCTTTGAGCAGTAGTGGTGAAACATATGGCATATTCATATATTCCATTATTCAGTGTGACAAAATATCGTAACTACAGGTCCCGGATGTGTGTTCGCGCTCCCCATTTCCCGCCATTTTGTTTTTTGTTTTCTTATGGGTCTAAAGGTGCCCGCAAACGAGGAAAATGTTTGCCGAAATGTTTCCTCAGCGCACAACGAGGAAATACTTGCTGAGGAAGCAGAATGTTTCTGAAAAAATTTAGAAACAGTTTTGCTTATGCAACAAATGTTTCCTGGCGGCTCAAAGTGGGAAACATTTGCTTCCGCAGCAATGTTTTCGGGCGCCTTAAAGTTTATTCATGCATGGATATGAAGCTCTCGTGATTGTTACTTTTAGGGTCATCAACGTATGGTTTGCTCGACCTCCTGGGGAGAGGAGACAAGTGCTAAGGCTTGCTGTAACTTGTTTTCATGTGGATTTGACAGGAGAGTGCTTGGATGGCAAGTCAGAGAAGAAAAGGACAAATAAACAAGAAGAGCGATTTTCAATTGACTGTCGAAATTGATTTCGCTTTCGCTTCAGTGTTGAATTTCTACGCTTGTTGATGGCTTTAAAATCTTGCCGTATTCGTACCCATTAGCAGAAAAGGCAAGAGCAACATTGGGACTGGCTCGTAGAGCAACAGTACATTGCCTCATTTAATTGTTTGCCTCTGCTGTACTTTCTCAAATAAATTTTGGTAACCGGTTCACGGCATCCGCAAAAGCAAGGAGAAATTCAAAACACAGTGGACTATTTTACAGAGTGCCGAAAACACTGTAAAAAGTGGGAACTCGGGTAGTCTCTGGTCAAATAGAAATACGGACAAAGAAAAGGCGGTAAGTATGAATGTCGACGAGAATCGGACCAGTTCACGCTCTTGAGTGCATCATGGGTAATCCGGCAGGGCAACATGGCGGGAAATTCAAAGGTCTGTTTGGAAATTAAAGCGCAAATATTAAAACTGTACATGACTACTTTATAGACTTTCCTCATCATAAACCAAACAAATAAGTTCAAGTTCACAACTGAGATGAACTGGACTTAGTATCTATTCCTTGGAATTCCTAAATGTTGCATTTTGGTCTCCACACATTCTCTTTGACTTACGGGAAATGTATGGCAGAAACTTTGTTAAATAAAATGGATTTCTACAGTAGCCATTCCCTCCAACTTTATCCTGTCGCACCTTTGGGCGGGTATCTTCTGTTTTAGAAAATTAAAAAATAAACGAAAATTACATATCATGAATACTTTTTATCGTTTTGAACTTCCACACAAACCGTTGAATTTCTCTCCATCTTACACCTATTACCCATGAGGCACTCAAGACCGTGAACTCGTCAATAGTGGCCACTCATTAGACAAAAGTTAAAAAAACCAGCAACGTTAACTTCCAAAATGACTAACGCTCAAAGGAGTTTCAAAGTATTGTAGTTTTCGGCTGTATCGAAGCCAAATAGAAAACAAAGAGATTGATTACTCGTGCCATGCATAGCGACAGTGAGTAAGGGGACAAAGTAGTGATTAAGAATAAACCAACTTTGTATTTTCGTACGTCGAATCTTTCTGGATCAAATGAAAGTGATTTCTTGGTTATTTGTAGAAATAGGTAGCCCAAGAGAAAGCTGTGCTTAAAAGCGAGCACTCAACGAATTATTTTAACCCTCTTCCACATGCCCAGGAACAGTTCCATTCAAACGTCATCTTTTTGTGGCAACATGATTGTTTGAGAAGGCTCCCAAGAGTTTTAGGGCCGCGCGCAAGCTGGGCATTAATATGGCGCGTAAAGCCTGAATCGCGCGTGTTTTTCAGATTTTTGTGACGTCAGCGTGAGCAAATCTGCTAAATTAACTGCTAATTTTCCCGCGTTCCCTTTGGTAATTTTTTTAAAAAATTGGCTCAGTTCTAACCTATCAAATAACCTGTATTTATTAAAATATTTGTTGAAAAATGACAAATTACAGAATATTGTCAAAAAAACCTGAGCGACCTTGACTTTTTACCACTTCAAAATGCCAGGCAATATCATTTCCATAATGTGGCAGAGAATAAAAAAATTCGCCGAAAGAAAGTATAAATATTAAAGAATTTAGGCCAAAAATAGAAATATATCAGCCTGTTATAAGATGTGATATTGCTATGGTAACAAACGGTCGTAATCTGAAAGTTGACACCGTATTATAGCCGTATAAAATCGATACCCATACTGGTAGATCTCTACAGTGGAAACTTTAAAATACTCTAGGGGGCCACCTTAAGAATCATTGGACGGGGAAAAGTACAATGAAAACAATTACGAAGATCGAAATACACCTTATTACAAAATGGCCGCCATTTAAATATTCTTTTGTTTTTATTCAAATAAGCCCTTGATGCCTCGTTCTTAAGCTTAAAATAGGCTAGTTTCGAATAGATGAATGAAGGGGTAGTTTCTAAAGAAACTGTGGTGCTGCGTCGGTGGGGAAGTAGTATACAAAAATTTGGTTTATCAACGGAGTTGATAATGTAAATTGGCCACCGTACAGAGATTCTAAAAGCTGAGCGAATCGCTCTGACGAAGGGCTAACGCTCGAAACGTCAGCTTTTAGAATCTCTGTACGGTGGTCAATTTACATTATCAACTCCGTTGATAAACCAAATTTTTGTATAGTTTCGAATAGGCCACTTTGGAAAATACCATAATACTCTTTGTCTGTCCCCCCAAATTTTGCATAAGCATGGTTTTTGTTTTCTCTTGGGACCATTGTAAGTCCCAAGAGAAACTGGAAACAATGCTTATGCAAAATTTGGGAGGACAAACAAAGAGTATTATGGTATTTTCCGAAGTGGCCTATTGTGCAGCAACAAAAGGACAGAGTCGAGGTTCAGGGGAATAATTAGCCTTTTTTTGTTCAAAGCAAAGGAAAATGCAAATTATTCCCCTGAACCTCGACTCTGTTCTTTTGTTGCTGCACAATTCGAAACTAGCCTATTCAAAAGAATATTTTATCTTGAACGAGGCAATAAGGGCCAATTTGTATCCGCATAAAGTAGCGGCCATTTTGGAATAAGTTGTATGGTGTTAGGCGACACAGCTGAATACTGAGCCTGCAAAATTCATATCGCTCGAAAGATTACTTCCCTTCGCTTCCTAACCGCGATGCATTCTGTGATTAGGAGAAACTGCTCGTCTTTTGCTGTATTTTAACAGGTTTCAAATGATTATCATCAAATATCTATCTTTATTTTAACAAAACACTGTGTGTTAATTACCTGTAGATTGTAGGCGCAATCATGAACGATTTCAAAACGAGCAGCTGTTTCGAAAGATGTATGTAACTAAAAGAATACTTGACCATCCAGTTTTAGTTGTTTCCGGAAGGAATATTATAGCATCATTACGAGAGAATTATAACTAGCGGTAATCAAGGATCAGTGAGATGCGTTCGATTCCTGCTTTGTCTTCGACGAAGCATTGTTGAAGGTGAAAGTAGTTGTGTATGGGAGAGAATCTTTTGCACCCTTTTCTAGTATTTATTAAGTAATGAACGAATCACACTATAGGTATTTTGACTGTTATCTTGTTGCTAATAATTTTATTAAAACATTTATGGAATACATTTGTTAATATCAGTTTTGTGGGATATCAGTAACCTTTCTTACTGGTTTGCAAAACACAGTGACTCCCGCGCGCGTGTATAGCCGAACGGTCCATCCAAGTGTTGATCCCGCCCAATAGGACTTGACTCACTGTCACATGAGATCGAGGTTATTTACAACCAGAACGAGATCAAAACCCCCGGGAGATCCCGTGGCACTGACCAAATTACTTTTCTCGCCTGCATAGTAGGGAACAACCTTGTTACCAGGGTCTTCCTACTTTTCAACGTATGGTTGACGTGACCTGAAGTTAAAGAACTGACCTTCTCCCCAGCTCCTCATTTTTTAATCCCGTCGGGAACGCCCGTTACTTCCCGGGTCGTGCGTTACTTGCCCTCGTATGGACTTCATACACAACTTTTCGATCTTTCACGCCTCTATATTTTTTTCACATTTTTTCATGCTTACATGTTTGACGAATACTCCAAGACAACGCTTTAAATACAATTGAAACTAACATGATTATTAGACTAGTACTATCAAACAAAGGACTAGAAAAGATAGTTTTTGCAATACTGCCCTCATCGCATTTATCCGTTCCACTGTAAGATCTTGTCACGATCTTCTAAATGTTAGTTGTTAATGAAACCTAAAACTGACTATCTTGACAATCTCGTTTTACGTCTCCTAATCTTAAAGCTATTTTAATCAAATAACCTTTACGAATACAAATTACATATCAAACTTAATGCCCAAGAGCAAACGCAGCTCTAGGAAAACAAAAAATTCTTAGGTTTTCGAAGCATTAACATACGCTCCACCAACTCAAAAACAATTTTGTCTTGACATGTTCACAATTAAATCGCCAGTCAGTAAGATATGCCTGGAAATAAATGGTAAAGATGAACATTGTCGACATAAAATTAAAATTCTTAATGTCGGTGAATTACCGCCGTCGGTTATTTTAAAACTCTTCTCTGTCAATCTTGTTCGAACAGCAAGAATTGAAAGGATTGACGACAACCTATGCTTTCTTAAAGCATACTGTATTGACGTTACAGTCAGGTGATAAACAAACGCGCGTAAAGCGAAGGAGGACCACTCCTTTGCTTTTCAATTTCTCGTACTCTGGGTTTTCCCCACGGACTCCACGCGCGGAATGCAAAACTCGAGCACTTACCACGCGACCAAATTTCCTGGAAAAAGCACACGACAATCAAACATTGTTTTTTATCGCAAAGGACAGCGATGGACAGAGAAAAGTCAAATTTATTTTTGGTTCCCTAGTTTATAGAGAAGTCAATTTAAGTCAAATACATATACCAATAACCTTGAAAATACACAAAAAATGATCTAAAATATTCAACATCATCTCTACAGGTAACCTATTAAGACTCAAATATGATGGACAACTTTTTTATCGTCCTACAAACCTTGCTAGCCAAGCCTCGAGGTGCTAAAATTCATTTCTGAAATAGGGACAGTTAATCTAATTAACATATACAGAACAGAAAAATAAATAGACCGCCATTTGTGACAGCTGTGCATGCTCTGAAAGACTAAAACTGACTCTGCTTAAAATTTTTATTAGGAGAGGCGAGGGTTCAATTTTTACCCGAGATTTTCGCGTCATGCATCTTCATCAGACAAGGACTACAATCTTTAGTTCCAGGTTAATTATGGCCATTTGGAGTCCAGCAACTTTAAAACTTTTGACTGTCTCAAATAAAGGTATTAATACCACACTCGATGTTCAAGGAAAAACGTACCATAAAGTAACAAGCACCAACTATTTTACAAGGAAATTGAAAACTGCATTCCTTACGATTTTTTAACAAAGACGCAACCAACGTCAACTTACTCGTAAATATTCAAACGCGATTATAACCAACTGGATCATTTTTTTAAACATCAAACTAGATAAACTACTCCGACTTTTAATAATTGTTCATCATTTCACTTCAATCTTCCGTAACAACCTCTCATCACCAGACTTGACAGGAAGCCACTTCAAAGTCAGTCCCTGGTGCGGAAAACCCCTTTTTGTGTTTCAGGGTTGAAACGCAGGTCTCCTCTGTAATTGAAAATATCCCGCACGATCAAGTCTCTCCTGAGGTCGGGTTTGAACGCTCATAACTGCAAACCGAACTATAGCGGTACGAGTAGACTATTTTCGAAGATAACGGCTAGACATTAACCAACAACGGCCTGGAATTAAATGGTACAATGGTTCCTTCTAAACCTACCAACGTTGTGTCTTTAAAGATCTTCGCCACACAAGCGACTTACGCTTACGTTGTGCGAAGTTCAAGTCAATGGAACCATCGACGATACGATCGCCGGCTACCACATCGAGAGACTGATCTCGCCATATTGCGAATCCCAGCGGTAATAAGCGCGGGACGCGCCTTTGCTTATCTGCAGCTGACATCTCCACCGGCCGTGGTGATTTAGGTCTTGTGTCACATACGTAAATGTCTCGGATTCCAAACGATTTTGTTCTTGGAACTTGTAAATTCTGTGACCTGTGGGGTTTGGCAGGTAGGCTGTGAGCCTGCGATGTGTACATTTGAGGCGATAGAACAACGTCACCGAATCGTCATTAACCCAATCTCCTGCAAAAGAAATAAGTGACTTCTGATTGGTTACTCCGATTTTGGAAGACGTAGATGCGCGGACAATCTCGGGCGATTGTCGAAAAATGCCCAAGATACTTCCAAAACATGTTAGTAGTTGCTTGTAAGTATCAAAGTCGGAAGACGGCCAGTCTTTTGCAGCTGTTTTTAGTAAGCACGGAATCTTTAAAAATGGCAAAATAAGGACACAAGCCATAGAGTCACAGTTTGTGCGAGTTGAACTTTGCCAAAAAAAAAATTGCGAAGTTAAAACCATGAATAAATTGGTCGTTTTCCTGTTAATTTCAGTTTTACTCATGTTTTTAATCGATGTTTAAAGTGAAAACCAATGGATTCTGATTGGTAACGAGTTTTTTAACTGGATAAAACAAATTTGCACCTGACCGACCCCTCGTAGGACGCTTTCCATTTGGCAGTATTAACCGGTCAGACCGGGCAGGGTGGACTAAATTCTAAAACGCCTTCAAATTAACACACTTTGCGGATGATATATACTTCTCCGGAGGAATGCGAGGTATTATCATTCAAGTGTACCTTCAAATTTGGCCACTTCTGACGAAAGAAGGCACCTTTACCCAGCACAGCCACAAGCGAGTCTATTTTTAGAATACCCGTTCCCGCGAAAATCATTTGTCATGTCCCTGACAAAACATGGCAGAAGTAGTCACACGTGACATGTCATGGCTTCTTCTGATTGGTTATAATTGTCGGCCCTTTGTTTGTTTCGCGCGCAAAGTGTATCTAACGATAAATCCATTTATGACTGTGCTGGGTCATCACCGCAAAGTGTTAGATCAACACTCTCATCTAATTCACTATTGCACTCGGTTAACAAAGAAAAAAAGATGAGACTACATATTTGAAAAGAGAGCTTAAAACGTACCACCAACATGAAGAACGTATGTAACAGGCTTGACAACAAACACTTGGAAGTCTCCATATGCATTTGAAACGTCATTGAATCCCGTCAAGTCTCTGTCAGAGATCCAATGGCCTGTATACACAAACATCACCTGTGTAGGGACATTTGATTCACACGAACACGACTTGATAATTCTCTCCTCCCCCGGTGGTCCCCTTTGTCCTGGTTCTCCTCGTTCCCCTTTCGCTCCATTTTGGCCCGGGGGTCCGATAGGGCCTCTCACACCCCTTGGTCCTTCTTTGCCTCTCCACCCGGGCTCTCCGTTTGTACCGTTAATACCTGGAACGCCTGGGCTTCCCTTTTTCCCGCGACGACCCATTTCGCCACGGTCGCCTTTTCCGCCTTTGATACCGGGGATTCCGTTTAGTCCATTTCTTCCGGGAGGTCCGCTTAGTCCTTGGGGGCCCGGGTGACCCGGTATTCCTATGATAAGAAGAGAATTTTCAGATTTTTTTTTTCGCTGTGACACATTTGTTCTTTGATGGTTTATAAACGCCCAAGATGCTGCAATGATCACAAACACTTTTAGGGGGGTACCCATGACTAAGCGATGATCGAAAAATTAAAACGGTTTAAAAAAATATATGTTTATGTATATATATAATGGCTCCTCTAAGAGTTGAGCACTCTCTGAAATACATTCAAATCATTTGTTTGTATAGATATATATATATATCTTTCACACAAAGATAGAACCCTCTAGAAATCGTTGATTAAATCTTTATGCATGGGTAAGCTTTGAAACGTGTGAGAGGCCATGTTTTTGTTCTTAGCTCTATTTAGTAAATGCGTTTTGCTTCAGGCAATGACTTCAGCTCTTGTGCTGTTAATTAAAAAGCTGGAAGCGTGAAAAATATACCCCAAGAAAACAAATACAACAGAAAACAAAAAACGCATGTTAATTATTATTGTATTTAGATGCTCATTCATTCCATTTACAGTAGGAGATTACGTTTTGTTTTGAAAAGTCTTAATGTCATTAAAAGTCAATAATCTTGACCGAATATGAAAATCCACATAGGGAAATTTTGCTATCGGATACATTCCAAAGGTCGTAAAGTTGGAAACCGCGAAACTTAAACAACTGCGTCGTGATTCAAATTTCACACTCCAAATATTAGCCGTGGATTTCACTTCAAGAACTTAAAACTACCTTACAGGAAATTAACGCTCCATGAAATTAACGTTAAAATTTGCGTTAATTTAAATCGCGCTAACTGTGTTGAGCGTTATTTTCCGTGACGTTAATTAAGTGCAGCGTTAATTTCCGCGCTCTTAACCCTAATTTGAAACCTTCCCAGACATTCATGACACCTGAGAAAACAACAAAATAAGGTACAAGCTTTCGTTCTTTCCGTAAACCCCTACATGAATTAGAATTTTAAGGACTGTTTTGTTGACCAGGGAGCTCAGTTTTGTTCAGTATTCTTTTTTTTGCATCCAGTGTTGAATAAATTTGTTTCAGAAGACACCTCGAACTGTGTCTTAATCGCGTATACTTCCTTTATTGTGAAATTCTACCTTCTCTTTCGCGTTAATTTTCTTCATTTGAACGTCGTTTTACATTAAAGTCGCGTTAATTTCCAATACCTTCATGAAGAATTTCATGGAGCGTTAATTTACTATAATAACGTAATGTCTCAGTCAAAAGTTTAGTTAAAAGCATTTGGCTCAGTAGCTTTGCAGCACGGCTTCTTTTTACCAAACTTGAAACTTCTTCGTTCGCTTTTTTTTGTTGCCTTTTTTTTTTAACTTCTGGAGCGTCCGTTGGCTGTTGTATTGTTTATACCGAAAAACAAAACGGGTTCAAATTCTTCAAGTGAATTTCTAAGCGAGGGAAAAGTTTAGGGACGAAAGTTGTTTACCTCAATTCGCGAGCTGATTTTCTCCTTTTTTGTATATTAGTTAAGTATGAAGAGATAAAATGCCGTTTTGGACTGGAAAAGGCTTACTTTTTCATAGATAGAAAGTTACAGGGGGCTTTTCACTGAGCGGAATTAAAGCTTTTCCTAAATTCAAATTCTTCGAGTGGCCAAGGCCACCTTGTCCTCAAAAAGTTTCAGAATTGTTTAGTGTACGGATTTTTGCATCACCCTCGGCCTGAGTCAGTAACGACAACGCCACAAACAATAATATAATTGGTTAAAAGGGCAGAAAAAAAGGTGCCGCACGTGTAGCACGGATTTTAGCAAACTTGTAGGCTTGCAGTCCTCTGCATAACGACGACGTTAAATCATCAAATTTATTTTTAGGATATTTCGCCCATATTGTAGGACGTGAACGAGACTGAATAATCGCGAAAGACTAATGTCGTTATGATATAGAGTCAAGTTATATTCTGGGGTGACGTTTTCGTCGACTGTCGCCGTCGTGGATCTTAAGGTCGATCCACGACGGCGACAGTCGACGAAAACGTCAGCTCAAAATATAACTTGGCCTATCACAAGTCTTTCGCGATTGGTACGAACAGTGAGAGAATTAAGGATTCTGTTGTATGCTTACGTTGTCGTCAAAACCTCAAATTTGGTGATTTCACGTCAGAGGACTGCAAACCGACTTGCTAAAATCCGTGCTGCACGTGCAGCACGATTATTTGTTAACCAATTATATTATTGTTTTGTGGCGTTGTCGTAATCGTAGCAGTCGTCGTTTCTTAAACTCCCAAATAAGGTCCCTTGTATTGCATTCTGCTCCGCGTGTTTGTGGGAAAATTTATTACAGGTTTTCACGTCATCATAAAGACTTATGATTGGCTCGTGTGCAGCCACATGGATTACATCATTGCGTGGTTTCCCCGCGTGCGTGATGAGAGTCCAGAGTCCAAAAAAACACTCAACAAATAAAGTTCTCAAACTGTTTTGTCAGTCTTGAATTTCACGAACCAGGGATTGCACGATAGAAACACGAGCAATAACTGCTACAAATGATCTTGATTATGATGATCCTAGTTCCTTTACGTGGTTTAAAGGAAAGAAATCGATGAGCCAGAGAAACAATGTCTGCAGGAACAACAGGAATTGATCTGTGATCTCTGTGAAGCGACCGACAGTCTTTCATCAATTTTCTGGACCAGAAATTTCCTAGCGGAACTAAGGTTAGTCCTACGCAAATAGTTTGTAAAGTTCTTTCGACTTGTGTTGTAATGTAATGATTTTAAACAATTAACAAGTTTCTTCGTGAATTCTGGTGACAATAATGAAATATTCGGCATAGTTTTTGCGATATCTTCCAGCAAACAAAAATTTCCGTTCCTCGACTGCAGTCCGGCTAAAGATCAACATCTGATCAAATCATTCACTAAGAACTTCTCCTTTGTTCTCGCTATGTTTTGACGTCGCCAATGAAAGATGAAAAACTCATCTCGTAACTTAGGAGGATTATCTTAAAATTACGTTCAACTTATTTGAAGTTCAACTGTGTAGGTTGTTCATTGCACAAAACAACTTTCAAAGGCACTTAAATTTAGTGTTAATAAGTAAACGCTTGGCGAGTCATATCTGATTCTGCCATGACAAAGCCATACGTAAGAACTAAATGGTTACCTTTTGGTACATGCAAGGTAGGCATTAATTAATGTCCCAAATAAATTTTTAGTTCACTTTGATTGGTTAACAATCTCGCAGATCTTTCTCAGCCAATCAGATGAAGCAGCTCACATTTTCCCGCGCGTAAACCTACCGTGTGCTGTTTAAAGTTCTGGGGCCCGTTTCTCGAACGTCCCGAAACTTTACGGGCCATTTTTCGGCTGTCACAATTCCTCTGTATCTCAAGAACGGAGAGGATTTAAGTCGTCAAATTTTACAGTAATTTTTGTTTTTGTTACCTTGGAAAAAGGTTAAAAAGATCGTCTTTCCTTAACAAGCGGCTGGCAGTTTCACAAATGGCTTTTTGGGCCCGAAATGTTTTCGGGACTTTCGAGAAACGAGCCCCTCAGCCCAGTTGTTCGAACGCCAGATATCTTTATCCCTTGGATAAGTCACTATCCAGAGTATAAAATGTACTTCGCGTAAAATTCTTACACACCATTTACCTAGATGTGCTTAGATTGTGCATATGACATTCACAATTACAAGGGCAAATACTGAAATCTTTGCAGAGATTGACGGATTCTGACCTATCCCCTTGGCTATCCCGGCGCCCTTTGAACAACAGGGGCATGGGCCCAGTACTTTGAAAAATGCAGAACTATCCAATCAATGAAGTCACTACCAGGAGTAAAAGATAGACTCCACGTTGGAAATTTGCCGCCAAGGTTTACGAACACACCTTAACTTAGAAGTGCTTAGAGTGAGCATGTTCATGATGAAGTGGACGTAAATCTTTGCACAGACTGAAAATATCAGGCTTTTGAACAACTTGGTTGTTTCCATTATCCTCGTTTTGCTGTTCTCGGTCTAAATGAACAAATCGACATTTGTTTCACACTACACAGACTTACCGTTTCTTCCTGGAGTGCCCGGAATTCCCTGCAACGAGAACAATGCGTCGTTTTAATTGCACTGTTACATTAAAATTACTTGAGCGGTAATTTGTAGTTAGACCAGCCATCCCAGTAAATAAGCCCTAATTGGCTTGATCGCTCGTTTGGTATTATAGCAGGAAGTTGCGCAATCCAGCGCATCCCGTTTGAGTTCAGTTTAAGAATGAAAATTTTCAATTTTGGTTGTATTTGCTCAAGTTGCATCCTACACTGCGACGATCTTTCATACAGAAAATCGTCTCATACCGCAGTTCAAAAATATGACTTTTAATATGTTCTTTATCATATCCTCACCTCTTATAGGATATGGTACGAACTCTCCCTTGGCCAGCTTCCGTGTGGTCGATAATTCATTGAAGAGCAATGAACTATGCAATCACGCGGTCATAGGGTTGAAGTAATATCCAAGCCTTAATTTTTTTTCAAGTTTCTCTACAACTCCCCTACGTTGCATTTTTAAGTTCGAAATCAACTAAAGAACGTTTATACTTCATCACACAACGAACTTACGACACATCGGAACGATACACAGTGCTTCGAAGTTCGGAACACCCCTCGATAACATCGTTACTTGTTTCACACGGCATAGAGATTTATTCGCTATTCTTTCCAGTTTGAATAACTTCCCTAATTAAACACCGAGAAAGTCCTCACACAGGCGAAAATCAGGACATCTCAGTACCTATCTATATTAATACGCGTAAAAGGCGTTTAGCCAGCGAAAAAGCCATTGATTGAGTCTGTAATACAAATGTGATGGCGCCCCGTCATTAAGAGGCGATTGGGGCCACGTCACCTTTATAGCACGGAGCATTTAACAACCTTAAGTTTCATTGGATTGGGATAAGATACAACTCTATTGTGTTTATGGTTTGGCTTCTTTGTTTCTGCTGTATATTTTTTTCGTCTATTATTACCTAAAACCAATCACTAAAATCTCGTCTCGTTCGCTTGGCTGTCTTTATATTCTGAGGTCACCGTACAAGGCGAGATAAACCCACCCTCCTGCGCCGGTTAATAGCGAGCTTACGCAACAAGACGGCTGGAAGACTCAGGACGGCAGAATGACGAAAACATGTCGCGTAAGATCGGGAATGCACAGTCTCGCGCGACATTTTTTCGCCATTCTGCCGTCCTGAGTCTTCCAGCCGTCCTGTTGCGTAAGCTCGCTAATACCTTAAGTTAGTACTTGACGTCTAGAAATCCTTATTTAGTACACAGGAAGGAATCCTTGACAGGAAACAACTGCATTCTTTGACGTACTTGGGAGACTAAATCGGGGACTAGCATGGCGCACTTCTTATTGCACTTCTCATTTTTCACTATTCTCATGTTTTGGGGGTCCAAATTGTTTCACTTGCGCATCATCAGCCGAGCTGAAGTCAAAAGCTGTCGTATTCACTCTCATCGAGAAAAACACACATCAGCGGTTAAAAATAGCCGACTACTTTAATAGCTTGTCTGGCAAACTTTATTGATACTTGATGAGAGCCCTTCAATGTATCACGAACGTCATGTTTTCCGTATAAAAGCATCAATTAACATGCATAGGACATTGCCTCAAATATTAGGAACCCTTTTCGTATGTCATACGATTTTGAACATTTGAAATATAATGTGGCCTTGAAAAGCGAATATCACTGCCTCTTACGGTATTGCGTATATTTACGCGAATATTTACGCGATATTTTTACGAAACCATTCGAATTGCTAAGAAATCAAATAAAAAATGGCAAACTACAAGTAGCTACCTCGAGGCGAGTAAATTGTTTCTCCTTTAAAATTCCTCGCTAATATGTGTGTACGTCGAGTTTTGAAGCTCGAGAAATGTTCAAAGAGCAATACGGAAACGGAGAAGTTGATAGCCGCGCAGCCAAGGGCAAACAGCCTCTCGATTGCTCTTCAAACTGAAATGCTAGCAACAAGTTGTTCCAAACACCGTCCTCTACCATTAGGCTATATTAAATACAGCACGAGGCTTGAAGATTTGGCTTGGTGTTTCCTCGTGTTTCAATCAGCATCTATTGTTTTCCCATTAACTGCTCTATTCTTTATCGAGCGCATCACGTATATGTTCAGTCAAAGAACAAATTGTCAAATACTCGCAATGTGACAAACAAATTCCCAGCTGTGATTGCGCCTCACACTGTACCATAAGTTGAAGAAGCAAGCCAACGGCAGAACCGATCCATCGCGAGTTCATTATCGAGGCGCATTCAAAATATTGGACATTCAAACATTAATAATTGCGTTGTGCTATTATTCGGTGTTCTTCCCGCTGCGTGGGAAAAACATCTACCAGTTGTTTGTATTTGGTGGAACCGGCATTTATTAGAAAGCTAACAGTAAATGAATAATCATCCCCCGGCCACACCCACAGCCTTCCCATCAATCCTCCCCCGATCTCTCCTCCTACGTTTTCAATTTGCATAAATACTGCGTCACAAAGAAACGCCTCTTAAAATAGGTTTTCCGTTGTTTATCAGATGCCAAAGCTGGCGAAACAGCCTTGCTAGTTGATGAACGATTTAGCATAAATGATTGTGTGTAAAATCAAGTAAAGTTGTGAGGGCAGGAAAACAACAATTTCTGTTCACAACTCGGTGTTTATTTGCTTAATTTACAATGAACATAACACGGCTGAAAGAACAAGTCTTACTCAGACTTAATTATACCTCACGAAAACGTATTTTCCCTTCCGGCAAAATCGCTTGAAGTGCGGTATTCTCATTCGTGGTTTTGACACTAAAGTTCTCGGTGAGGTTCTCGGTCCGTTTCAACTCCACACTAAATCATCGCCTGGCTCTTTTTCGAGTCAGTTGCTAAACCAGCCACGAAATCCTTCAAAGTTGTCCAAAGAAAAGCCGAAACAATGCAAAATCACAAATAACGAGTCCCAGGAAAAACAGGATTCGGCAAGAATCGTTGAAACAACTCAAGCAACAACATTTCCTCCTAAATCGAGATGAACACTTTCAGCCGCAAAATTAAGCCCAGTAAACATTTTTACTTGAAAAAGCTATCCAGTTTTTGTTCCTAATGATTCTAGAGGCAGTCGTATTGTGTTCGATGTAGGTGTCGAGATTGCCACACACGCTGTTCTTGTAATTTTGATAGCAATCACACAAACATGGCGCAATCTTCACTTGCAATCTTATTTTCTTTTGAGACGATAATGCTTCACAATTAATTAATCTTGTTTTGTTGATAGGGGGTTAAACGAATGTTCATTTCAGTTTGCACTCAAAAGCGCTTTAACAAGCATCGTTTAAAAAAAACATTTCAATTAGCCTTTCCGGTAGTCAGTTTTTATCTTTTACTAAATTCGAGTCAAATTTGTACCATTCGGTGTACCCAACAGGCAAACAAGTTTTACAAAGACCATTTTCTCATTATTGGATGGCTAAATTAACACGTTCGTATTGTATTCGGGCAGCTGATTATATCAGTGTTTATCAAAAAAGCCGCTCATCTGAAGCACTCAACATGTTTCCAGCGAGAGTGGCCGAAGCAACAATCGACTCTTCGCACACGATTATGGAAAAAAATTAAAACTACCTTGGATATTTACTTTCCGTAAAGATACGACAAAAACATTCACCATTAATCAAAGATCATGGCTGATATTGCACGAGAATGAACATCTTCAAAGATCTCTTGCAACCACTGACAAACTAGAAATTTTCATCAAAGTGCGTTTCCGTCGAGGCTTACATTTGCTTCCAAGTTTATAACAAACCGCGTCAGAGTCATTATAGCAGACAACTTTGTACCGTGAGCAAACTTTGCCGGCCTCTTCATCTTTTAGACGTATTTTGAATATTAAAATGACTTCTCTAACCTTGGAAAACTTGTGGGAAGGAGCTGGAATAAGCACGCCGGGTCATGAACTCAAGTTATATAATATAAAAAAGTGTGCGAGCGCCTACAAGTGACTTGTGTAAGACAAGCTTAGAGAGAGACTACGTATGTCAACATCACGAAGAATACAAACACAACCGAAACATTTTAACTTTCCTCGGAGGCGTCTTCCATGTACTACTTAACCGACATAAAGCCTCTTTGTTTACGGAGTATGAATGTTAAACAGCTGTTTCAATGAGCGAGGAATAAAGTGTTTTTGTACTTACACAACAAGTCACTGGTTTGCAAGGGGAGTTGTCCGTGTCCTCGGTCGGAGTTTGCTGCTTCGCACAAACTAGAAGGAGAAAACGGTCGATTAAATAACGGAAAATGAACTGAATTGGCGTTCGTATGACCTAGGCACGCTGGTCTTTCCTACTACTACTTCAACGTACTAGTGCGATGAAAACTACGTGAGCCTTTGACCAGTGAACCAAACACATCTCTACGAAAGTGCGTCGCAAAACGTTGGGAAGGTTGCTTACCTTAATGTGGAAAGTCGGAAACACGCCACAACCAGCCCCAAAAATATCGGTATGTAGTTACAAAGTTTGGCCATCCTTGTCGAGTTGTTGCGAAGCGTTCAGTGCTCTCGGAGGTTGTGTCTGAAATTAATTCAACTTACGTTGCAGATCACTGCCTTATTACCGTAATAAATGCACTTGGCAAATCAGCGAAGCATAACCAACTAGCCTTTAACAAGTGAAAACAATACGGAATTCAATGAAAAGGACTTTGAATTTGCTGAAGCTCTGTTCTGGTGACCTTGCGAAATCGAAAGGGCACATTTCAACTCAGTGACATGTTCTTCATCGTTACCATCCCCTTGGAGTTTTTTCAATCCCTCACAAAAAAACAAAAAAAAACATTTGCTGCGAAATAGCGCAAATGTCTGGGAAACGCCAATACCGATTAAAATTTATTAATTGCTTGAATTCCTGGGCTATTTCACAAGGAATACCGACGATCAAAACTGGATAAAAGGATGAATGACATCATTTGTCTGTTTAATCTGGTATACTGTAACTTTGAAAGGGTTTTTTTTTTGCAAGCAAGTGCGACTTTTCCTCGGTAGAATTTCTGCGCGGAAAAGTTGCCGAATTTCTTATGTAGGTGAGAGAGTGCACTTAGCAACAACTTAACACAGGTAATAATCCGATTTAGTTACTTAGGTACTTTCAAGAACACGTGGGAAATTCATCATGCAAAATTGAAACTTTTGTTAAGAACATCATGCAGCATCCATTCACTTTTTTCTTTCCTTTTCAGAGATTTGTTTTGGAAATAACATTTCCCTTTTTTCCAAGAAAATGTGAGAGCCTTTAATTAAGATATGTCCATATTACCATGACGATGAAAAAATGGGGCAAAAAGAGGAAATTCTAAGACTATAGGACTACTGATACATCGAAACTAGTTTTGGACCTCTTTGGCTGCGGGTATTGTCATGGCGGAATGACTTTTTAGCTGCGTGCCTTTTTCAAGGTTGCTGCGGGTTTCAACAATTCAGGCGTCTTTGCTCTTTACGAGATGAATCTTACAACTGCATCAAGCAACCGTGTTTTCGGATCTTATTCGTTACAGAGGATGCAATTGACACGGACGCAGGGCATTTGTAATTTGTGTCTTCGTGATTGTGAAGAAATCATTTTTTTAGACTGTGGAATTTTCGTGGGTCGAAGTAAAACCAGCTTTTGGTGTATTACTAGATATTGAATTTGCTTGTTCGTGACTTTTTCAGTCGACTGATTATTTCATTGACACCACACATACCTTGATCAATATATTATGGCAGTCTTCGTATAAGTTTGAAGATACGTCATTACATCGGCAAGTTAATCCTCTGTTGGTAAAGGACGGCAATCAATCTAGAAATCATTTTATGAGGCCCGTTTTGATTTTGAAGTGGTTTGATCTCAACTTACTGCAACTGTAAGACTACACCTACTTCGTCCAATGTCCGTCTTGATATTTTCTCACTCTTTACCGCATTTAAACACGTTGCGTGCGTTAATTTTGGCAAGCCTCAATAATGTTATGGAAAAGGCCAAATGAACTTGTAAAAACTGACACGCCGTCGTTAACGTGAAGAGACTTCGAGAAATTAAACGTTATTAACCGACTAGATAATATTAACTCGTCATTCAGAGCAAGACATCTATTTTATTTCCTAGCACGACAGTCCTTAAGTTTTCGTTTGTTTTGTTCACCGATTAACTTTAACTTTCTTACTTAATCCTCGTCGTGTTAACGCTAAAGTAATGTTCCGTTGTATGTTTTTCACTGCATACATCGGTCTTATGCTAGTGTCGAAATAATTGTCGGAGTTACTTTTGCTCAAATTTGGCTAAAAGAAGCTCGCTACATTTTCATCCAATCGGAAGTAGACGCGGAACTGATCGTGCCTTTCTCGCCGAGTTTGCCGGTAGCACGTGTTTGCTTCGCCGCAGTGTGACTGCCTCATTGTGTCTGTAATAAAAAAAAACCAAATGAACAAAAACAACATCGATTGAACCACTTCTTTGTCAACTCATGTCTTTGATTCATTTGGATGGAAGCGCTACCTGTTATTTCTGTCGTCACGGAATAGAGCGTTGCGTGACAAAAGACCAAGGACAAAGGGGCGTCCCAGCCCCTGCCAACGCCCCCGCTCCTCCCCTACCGCACCTCTCTGAGATTCCTTATTTTTGAAATCGGCTTACTTGCAGAGCATGTTCTCACATGAAATGTCATGGCTGGCAAGATGTTTACATTGCATTGGAAGGACCTTCGAAAGTAGCTTAAGAACGAATAAAAATACAGGAAACGAACATGCAATCTTTCAAAGTGTAAAAAAAACTGGGGGTCGGTGTTTGCATGTAAATTTCCAAATTCCATCGTTACGCAATTCTAAATGCCTGGAAGTTTTGGGCAGAATCAGTTCTAGAGAAGTGTCTCAAAAAGACCCTCCGTCTTTTGTAGTAAAACCGGCCTGGAGCATGGCTTTTTACAATGAGATAAACAAACTGCAACGAGTGTGGAATTTAGAGAAAAGGACAACAAAGCCGGATATCGGCATACTCGCGACACTACAGAATGTCTATATTCTTGATTTGTCTATGCATGGCAATTAACTTCATCAAACCGGAGGAAGAGACGATTGTCACCATAACGTGGTTGCATGAAAAACACTAAAACGTCCAACGGCTCATTATTCAAAGACACACCCAGCTTTCCAAATTCAAACTGTTTTCGCTGACCCTTTTCGCTTCACAACAACATTCCTCCAAATACTGCGTATTCAACAACACAAACAGAAGAACGCCAGTACTATCGTTTAATAGAGACCACAAATTTAAGGACCAAAAAGGTTTCTTAGCAACAAATTAGCTTTGACGACAATTTCCTGTGTCAAAAACAAAAAAAATCTTTGACTAATTGACGTAAGCTAATGGTGAAGGAATAGTGTCGCTTTGATTTGTGCATATGTTCAGCCGAGAAGAATGAAGAAAATTCATCTTTTGAGAAAATTTGAGATACTTTGGTTTGATGGAATGATACACTGTTGTTACCTTTTAATGGTCCTCAAGCAAAACTTAAAAGAAAACTGTCTCGGTATTTGCATAATGTACGCTTATTCACATTGAATTTCATATTTATTTTTGCTTTTAAAGGTGCTCTTTTGTCTCCAAATGTACATTTTTACTAAGTAAGGAATAGTACAAAGGCGGAATAAATGTGTGAACATGAAGTTTTACTTACTAATAGTCGTTCAGTCGATTCCTTTGAAGAAGCTTTTCTGTATGTGTCAAGCTTTCCAAACAAAAAGAAGCGCAAAAATACTCCTGGGCGAAATGGTCGATCACACAGCTAAAGAGCTCAGGAGGAAACGACCTGTGGTGATGTATTCGAACACGTCTTCAGGTGCTCATGAATTGATTGACGGATTGGCGTGATAGGTTTGGCCTTTAAAAGGTTTCGCTTTGTATAAAAATCATAATCACTGTGTAAAGAAAGTGTCGATTATTAAGAAAGAAATCGAGAGCTGATACTCCCGGAACTCATTTTCCACCAAGGCAATTGGCCTGAAATGACTCAAGTAAATATATCCGTGTGTCCAGCCGAAAATCAAGCAACCGAAAACTTTTGTCATTGTCATCAGCAGTCTGAAAGCTTTCAAAATAAATGCAAATATCAAACAAAGTTCTTAAGCTCAATTGACTGATGTGAACTTTCACTTTTTTTCGCCGAATTCGATCGCGAAGACTAAAGGCAGCATTTAAAATTCCGCATTCCTACCCACGTCATTTTTTCCTCTGCGAGTGTTAAAAAACTGACGGGTGACTGGGACGAAATGGTGTCAATGATGTAAGGTTACGATTTCTATGATACAAACAGCGCCATGGCCAGCGTAATAATGATTGGTTTTTCTAAAATGTTTCGTTAGTCAAGGTTTACCAATCTGTTTTGACTTGTAATTTAAGTGTTCTCGCATCTCTTCTGGGATCGATGGTTGCCATCATTGCAATCAGCGTAGACATCTTGTCTCGAGTCACGTTCTCTTTTAACCCGAAAAAAAACCCCTGCAAAGCAACATCTTGTTAAGATACATCCGTTTAGGTTTTTCCACTTACCTTATTAATAAAAGATATTTTTCTAAGTAAAGCAAATGGTAAATACTAATCCATTCTCGCAGCGATTAAAAACGCTTTGGATCGCGGTTGATAAAAAATTCATTCTTGAGGGTTTACCCAATATAGATCGCGATAAGATATGTCGTAAAAAATAGGGCCGCGAACCCAAGCTATGAAACAGTGTGGCGGTGAAAAACAACTTGGCAAAAATAGTAACATAAAGATGTCAATTTTTATTGCTAATTTTGAGAAAAAGAAGTGGCGAAAGTGGCGAGTTACTTCGTGGTCCGTGGTCGACAACACAAACAAACAATATATCTTCGTGCTTTGCACTAACGAGATCAAAAGTGTCATAGCCGCCAAAAGTACATTAATGTTATTGCTTAAGAAGTTGTTTAACTGCTTAGCTTAATTTGTTTTGGGGGGGGGGGGTCAAAACAATGTAAATCCACTGATTTTTTTGCATTTAAGTCTTTTGTCTGAAGTCTTTCTTGTTTTTGCTCCTATAAAATCGGAGCCTAATTCATTATGTTTTAATACTTGCAGAATTTCATGTTTCTTCAGTGTCCTAGAAAACATTGTCAACTCTCCATCAGCAATCATCTCAATTGCCTTAATGCTGGTCCAATCAAATTTTCCTTTTTCGCACATCCAACTAAAATTTTTTTGTTACATTCTGTCTGTTTTTC
>NC_090876.1:6575653-6600653 GCF_036669935.1 Montipora foliosa
GCACAGCCACAAGCGATTCTATTTTTAGAATACCCGTTCCCCGCGAAAAATCATTTGTCATGGCCCTGACAAAACATGGCAGAAGTAGTATCCACACGTGACATGTCATGGCTTCTTCTGATTGGTTATAACTGTCGGCCCTTTGTTTGTTTCGCGCGCAAAGTGTAAGTCCTACGATAAATCCATTTATGACTGTGCTGGGTCATCACCGCAAAGTGTTATAGTCCACTCTCATCTATTCACTATTTGCACTCGGTTAACAAAGAAAAACAAGATGAGACTACATATTTGACAAGAGAGCTTAAAAACGTACCACCAACATGAAGAACGTATGTAACAGTCTTCACAACGAACACTTGGTAAGTCTCCGTGATGCATGTGAAACGTCATTGAATCCCGTTCAAGTCTCTGTCAGAGATCCAATGGCAGGTTATACACAAAACATCACCTGTGTAGGGACATTTGATTCCACACGAACACGACTTGATAATTTTCTCCTCCCCCGGTGGTCCCCTTTGTCCTGGTGTCTCCTCGGTCCCCTTTCGCTCCATTTTGGCCCGGGGGTCCGATAGGGCCTCTCACACCCCTTGGTCCTTCTTTGGCCTCTCCACCCGGGCTCTTCCGTTCGTACCGTTTATATACCTGGAACGCCTGGGCTTCCCTTTTTCTCCGCGACGACCCATTTCGCCACGGTTTTCGCCTTTTCCGGCCTTTTGATACCGGGGATTCCGTTCAGTCCATTTCTTCCGGGAGGTCCGCTTAGGTCCGTTGGGGGCCGGGTGCCCCGTATTCCATATGATAAGAAGAGAATTTTCATGATTTTTTTTTTTCGCTGTGATCACATTTGTTCTTTGATGGTTTTATAAACGCCCAACTGCTGGCAATGATCACACAACACTTTTAGGGGGGTACCTATGACTAAGCGATGATCGAAAAATTAAAACGGTTTAAAAAATATATGTTGTATGTATATATATAATGCTCCTCTAAGAGTTGAGCACTCTCTGAAATATTTCAAATCATTGGTTTGTATAGATATATATATATCTTTCACACAAAGATAGAACCCTCTAGAAATCGTTGATTAAATCTTTATGCATGGGTAAGCTTTGAAACGTGTGAGAGGCCATGTTTTTGTTCTTAGCTCTATTTAGTAAATGCGTTTTGCTTCAGGCAATGACTTCAGCTCTTTGTGCTGTTAATTAAAAAGCTGGAAGCGTGAAAAATACCCCAAGAAAACAAATACAACAGAAAACAAAAAAACGCAGGTTATTATTATTGTATTTAGATGCTCATTCATTCCATTTACAGTAGGAGATTACGTTTTGTTTTGAAAAGTCTTAATGTCATTAAAAGTCAATAATCTTGACCGAATATGAAAATCCACATAGGGAAATTTTGCTATCGGATACATTCCAAAGGTCGTAAAGTTGGAAACCGCGAAACTTAAACAACTGGGTCGTGATTCAAATTTCACACTCCAAATATTAGCCGTGGATTTCACTTCAAGAACTTAAAACTACCTTACAGGAAATTAACGCTCCATGAAATTAACGTTAAAATTTGCGTTAATTTAAATCGCGCTAACTGTGTTGAGCGTTATTTTCCGTGACGTTAATTAAGTGCAGCGTTAATTTCCGCGCTCTTAACCCTTATTTGAAACCTTTCCAGACATTCATGACACCTGAGAAAACAACAAAATAAGGTACAAGCTTTCGTTCTTTCCGTAAACCCCTACATGAATTTGAATTTTAAGGACTGTTTTGTTGACCAGGGAGCTCAGTTTTGTTCAGTATTCTTTTTTTTGCATCCAGTGTTGAATAAATTTGTTTCAGTAGACACCTCGAACTGTGTCTTAATCGCGTTTACCTCCTTTATTGTGAAATTCTACCTTCTCTTTCGCGTTAATTTTCTTCATTTGAACGTCGTTTTACATTAAAGTCGCGTTAATTTCCAATACCTTCATGAAGAATTTCATGGAGCGTTAATTTCCTATAATAACGTAATGTCTCAGTCAAAAGTTTAGTTAAAAGCATTTGGCTCAGTAGCTTTGCAGCACGGCTTCTTTTTACCAAACTTGAAACTTCTTCGTTCGCTTTTTTTTGTTGCCTTTTTTTTTTAACTTCTGGAGCGTCCGTTGGCTGTTGTATTGTTTATACCGAAAAACAAAACGGGTTCAGATTCTTCAAGTGAATTTCTAAGCGAGGAAAAGTTTAGGGACGAAAGTTGTTTACCTCAATTCACGAGCTGATTTTCTCCTTTTTTGTATATTAGTTAAGTATGAAGAGATAAAATGCCGTTTTGGACTGGAAAGGGCTTACTTTTTCATAGATAGAAAGTTACAGGGGACTTTTCACTGAGCGGAATTAAAGCTTTTCCTTAATTCAAATTCTTCGAGTGGCCAAGGCCACCTTGTCCTCAAAAAGTTTCAGAATTGTTTAGAGTACGGATTTTTGCATCACCCTCGGCCTGAGTCAGTAACGACAACGCCACAAACAATAATATAATTGGTTAAAAGGGCAGAAAAAAAAGGTGCCGCACGTGTAGCACGGATTTTATCAAGTAGGCTTGCAGTCCTCTGCATAACGACGACGTTAAATCATCAAATTTATTTTTAGGATATTTCGCCCATATTGTAGGACGTGAACGAGACTGAATAATCGCGAAAATCTAATGTCGTTATGATATAGAGTCAAGTTATATTCTGGAGTGACGTTTTCGTCGACTGTCGCCGTCGTGGATCTTAGGTCGATCCACGACGGCGACAGTCGACGAAAATGTCAGCTCAAAATACAACTTGGCCTATCACAAGTCTTTCGCGATTGGTGCGAACAGTTTCAGAGTGAAAAGAGAGAATTAAGGATTCTGTTGTATGCTTACGTTGTCGTCAAAACCTCAAATTTGGTGATTTCACGTCAGAGGACTGCAAACCGACTTGCTAAAATCCGTGCTGCACGTGCAGCACGATTATTTGTTAACCAATTACATTATTGTTTTGTGGCGTTGTCGTAATCGTAGCAGTCGTCCTTTCTTTAACTCCCAAATAAGGTCCCTTGTATTGCATTCTACTCCACGTGTTTGTGGGAAAATTTATTACAGGTTTTCACGTCATCATAAAGACTTATGATTGGCTCGTGTGCAGCCACATGGATGACATCATTGCGTGGTTTCCCCGCGTGCGTGATGAGAGTCCAGAGTCCAAAAAAACACTCAACAAATAAAGTTCTCAAACTGTTTTGTCAGTCCTGAATTTCACGAACCAGGGATTGCACGATAGAAACACGAGCAATAGCTGCTACAAATGATCTTGATTATGATGATCCTAGTTCCTTTACGTGGTTTAAAGGAAAGAAATCGATGAGCCAGAGAAACAATGTCTGCAGGAACAACAGGAATTGATCAGTGATCTCTGTGAAGCGACCGACAGTCTTTCATCAATTTTCTGGACCAGAAATTTCCTAGCGGAACTAAGGTTAGTCTTACGCAAATAGATTGTAAAGTTCTTTCGACTTGCGTTGTAATGTAATGATTTTAAACAATTAACAAGTTTCTTCGTGAATTCTGGCGACAATAATGAAATATTCGGCATAGTTTTTGCTATATCTTCCAGCAAACAAAAATTTCCGTTCCTCGACACGCAGTCCGGCTAAAGATCAACATCTGATCAAATCATTCACTAAGAACTTCTCTTTTGTTCTCGCTACGTTTTAACGTCGCCAGTGAAAGATGAAAAACTCATCTCGTAACTTAGGCGGATTATCTTAAAATTACTTACAACTTCTTTGAAGTTCAACTGTGTAGGTTGTTCATTGCACAAAATAACTTTCAAAGGCACTTAAATTCAGTGTTAATAATTAAACGGTTGGCGAGTCATATCTGATTCTGCTATGACATAAAGCCATACGTAAGAACTAAATGGTTACCTTTTGGTACATGCAAGGTAGGCATTAATTAATGTCCCATATACATTTTTAGTTCACTTTGATTGGTTAACAATCTCGCAGAACTTTCTCAGCCAATCAGATGAAGCAGCTCACATTTTCCCGCGCGTAAACCTACCGTGTGCTGTTTAAAGTTCTGGGGCCCGTTTCTCGAACGTCCCGAAACTTTACGGGCCATTTTTCGGCTGTCACAATTCCTCTGTATCTCAAGAACGGAGAGGATTTAAGTCGTCAAATTTCACAGTAATTTTTGTTTTTGTTACCTTGGAAAAAGGTTAAAAAGATCGTCTTTCCTTAACAAGCGGCTGGCAGTTTCACAAATGGCTTTTTGGGCCCGAAATGTTTTCGGGACTTTCGAGAAACGAGCCCCTCAGCCCAGTTGTTCGAACGCCAGATATCTTTATCCCTTGGATAAGTCACTATCCAGAGTATAAAATGTACTTCGCGTAAAATTCTTACACACCATTTACCTAGATGTGCTTAGATTGTGCATATGACATTCACAATTACAAGGGCAAATACTGAAATCTTTGCAGAGATTGACGGATTCTGACCTATCCCCTGGCTATCCCGGCGCCCTTTGAACAACAGGGGCATGGGCCCAGTACTTTGAAAAATGCAGAACTATCCAATCAATGAAGTCACTACCAGGAGTAAAAGATAGACTCCACGTTGGAAATTTGCCGCCAAGGTTTACGAACACACCTTAACCTTAGAGTGAGCATGTTCATGATGAAGTGGACGAATACGTAAATCTTTGCACAGACTGAAAATATCAGGCTTTTGAACAACTTGGTTGTTTCCATTATCCTCGTTTTGCTGTTCTCGGTCTAAATGAACAAAATCGACATTTGTTTCACACTACACAGACTTACCGTTTCTTCCTGGAGTGCCCGGAATTCCCTACAACGAGAACAATGCGTCGTTTTAATTGCACTGTTACATTAAAATTACTTGAGCGATAATTTGTAGTTAGACCAGCCATCCCAGTAAATAAGCCCTAATTGGCTTGATCGCTCGTTTGGTATTATAGCAGGAAGTTGCGCAATCCAGCGCATCCCGTTTCGAGTTCAGTTTAAGAATGAAAATTTTCAATTTTGGTTGTATTTGCTCAAGTTGCATCCTACACTGCGACGATCTTTCACACAGAAAATCGTCTCATACCGCAGTTCAAAAATATGACTTTTAATATGTTCTTTATCATATCCTCACCTCTTATAGGATATGGTACGAACTCTCCCTTGGCCAGCTTCCGTGTGGTCGATAATTCATTGAAGAGCAATGAACTATGCAATCACGCGGTCATAGGGTTGAAGTAATATCCAAGCCTTAATTTTTTTTTCAAGTTTCTCTACAACTCCCCTACGTTGCATTTTTAAGTTCGAAATCAACTAAAGAACGTTTATACTTCATCACACAACGAACTTACGACACATCGGAACGATACACAGTGCTTCGAAGTTCGGAACACCCCTCGATAACATCGTTACTTGTTTCACACGGCATAGAGATTTATTCGCTATTCTTTCCAGTTTGAATAACTTCCTTAATAATTAAACACCGAGAAAGTCGTCACACAGGCGAAAATCAGGACATCTCAGTATCTATCTATATTAATACGCGTAAAAGGCGTTTAGCCAGCGAAAAAGCCATTGATTGAGTCTGTAATACAAATGTGATGGCGCCCCGTCATTAAGGAGGCGATTGGGGCCACGTCACCTTTATAGCACGGAGCATTTAACAACCTTAAGTTTCATTGGATTGGGATAAGATACAACTCTATTGTGTTTATGGTTTGGCTTCTTTGTTTCTGCTGTATATTTTTTTCGTCTATTATTACCTAAAACCAATCACTAAAATCTCGTCTCGTTCGCTCGGCTGTCTTTATATTCTGAGGTCACCGTACAAGGCGAGATAAACCCACCCTCCTGCGCTGGTTAATAGCGAGCTTACGCAACAAGACGGCTGGAAGACTCAGGACGGCAGAATGACGAAAACATGTCGCGTAAGATCGGGAATGCACAGTCTCGCGCGACATTTTTTCGCCATTCTGCCGTCCTAAGTCTTCCAGCCGTCCTGTTGCGTAAGCTCGCTAATACCTTAAGTTAGTACTTGACGTCTAGAAATCCTTATTTAGTACACAGGAAGGAATCCTTGACAGGAAACAACTGCATTCTTTGACGTACTTGGGAGACTAAATCGGGGACTAGCATGGCGCACTTCTTATTGCACTTCTCATTTTCTCACTATTCTCATGTTTTGGGGGTCCAAATTGTTTCACTTGCGCATCATCAGCCGAGCTGAAGTCAAAAGCTGTCGTATTCACTCTCATCGAGAAAAACACTACATCAGCGGTTAAAAATAGCCGACTACTTTAATAGCTTGTCTGGCAAACTTTATTGATACTTGATGAGAGCCCTTCAATGTATCACGAACGTCATGTTTTCCGTATAAAAGCATCAATTAACATGCATAGGACATTGCCTCAAATATTAGGAACCCTTTTCGTATGTCATACGATTTTGAACATTTCAAATATAATGTGGCCTTGAAAAGCGAATATCACTGCCTCTTACGGTATTGCGTATATTTACGCGAATATTTACGCGATATTTTTACGAAACCATTCGAATTGCTAAGAAAAACAAATAAAAAAATGGCAAACTACAAGTAGCTAACTCGAGGCGAGTAAATTGTTTCTCCTTTAAAATTTCCTCGCTAATACGTGTGTACGTCGAGTTTTGAAGCTCGAGAAATGTTCAAAGAGCAATACGGAAACGGAGGAAATGATAGCCGCGCAGCCAAGGGCAAACAGCCTCTCGAGTGCTCTTCAAACTGAAATGCTAGCAACAAGTTGTTCCAAACACCGTCCTCTACCATTAGGCTATATTAAAATACAGCACGAGGCTTGAAGATTTGGCTCGGTGTTTCCTCGTGTTTCAATCAGCATCTATTGTTTTCCCATTAACTGCTCTATTCTTATGATAGAGCGCATCACGTATATGTTCAGTCAAAGAACAAATTGTCAAATACTCGCAATGTGACAAACAAATTCCCAGCTGTGATTGCGCTTCACACTGTACCATAAGTTGAAGAAGCAAGCCAACGGCAGAACCGATCCATCGCGAGTTCATTATCGAGGCGCATTCAAAATATTGGACATTCAAACATTGATAATTGCGTTGTGCTATTATTCGGTGTTCTTCCCGCTGCGTGGGAAAAACATCTACCAGTTGTTTGTATTTTGTGGAACCGGCATTTATTAGAAAGCTAACAGTAAATGAATAATCATCCCCCGGCCACACCCACAGCCTTCCCATCAATCCTCCCCCGATCTCTCCTCCTACGTTTTCAATTTGCATAAATACTGCGTCACAAAGAAACGCCTCTTAAGATAGGTTTTCCGTTGTTTATCAGATGCCAAAGCTGGCGAAACAGCCTTGCTAGTTGATGAACGATTTAGCATAAATGATTGTGTGTAAAATCAAGTAAAGTTGTGAGGGCAGGAAAACAACAATTTCTGTTCACAACTCGGTGTTTATTTGCTTAATTTACAATGAACATAACACGGCTGAAAGAACAAGTCTTACTCAGACTTAATTATACCTCACGAAAACGTATTTTCCCTTCCGGCAAAATCGCTTGAAGTGCGTATTCTCATTCGTGGTTTTGACACTAAAGTTCTCGGTGAGGTTCTCGGTCCGTTTCAACTCCACACTAAATCATCGCCTGGCTCTTTTTCGAGTCAGTTGCTAAACCAGCCACGAAATCCTTCAAAGTTGTCCAAAGAAAAGCCGAAACAATGCAAAAATCACAAAATAACGAGTCACAGGAAAAACAGGATTCGGCAAGAATCGTTGAAACAACTCAAGCAACAACATTTCCTCCTAAATCGAGATGAACACTTTCAGCCGCAAAATTAAAGCCCAGTAAACATTTTTACTTGAAAAAACTATCCAGTTTTTGTTCCTAATGATTCTAGAGGCAGTCGTATTGTGTTCGATGTAGGTGTCGAGATTGCCACACACGCTGTTCTTGTAATTTTGATAGCAATCACACAAACATGGCGCAATCTTCACTTGCAATCTTATTTTCTTTTTGAGACGATAATGCTTCACAATTAATTAATCTTGTTTTGTTGATAGGGGGTTAAACGAATGTTCATTTCAGTTTGCACTCAAAAGCGCTTTAACAAGCATCGTTTAAAAAAAACATTTCAATTAGCCTTTCCGGTAGTCAGTTTTTATCTTTTACTAAATTCGAGTCAAATTTGTACCATTCGGTGTACCCAACAGGCAAACAAGTTTTACAAAGACCATTTTCTCATTATTGGATGGCTAAATTAACACGTTCGTATTGTATTCGGCAGCTGATTATATCAGTGTTATCAAAAAAGCCGCTCATCTGAAGCACTCAACATGTTTCCAGCGAGAGTGCCGAAGCAACGATCGACTCTTCGCACACGATTATGGAAAAAATTAAAACTACCTTGGATATTTACTTTCCGTAAAGATACGACAAAAACATTCACCATTAATCAAAGATCATGGCTGATATTGCACGAGAATGAACATCTTCAAAGATCTCTTGCAACCACTGACAAACTAGAAATTTTCATCAAAGTGCGTTTCCGTCGAGGCTTACATTTGCTTCCAAGTTTATAACAAACCGCGTCAGAGTCATTATAGCAGACAACTTTGTACCGTGAGCAAACTTTGCCGGCCTCTTCATCTTTTAGACGTATTTTGAATATTAAAATGACTTCTCTAACCTTGGAAAACTTGTGGGAAGGAGCTGGAATAAGCACGCCGGGTCATGAACTCAAGTTATATAATATAAAAAAGTGTGCGAGCGCCTACAAGTGACTTGTGTAAGACAAGCTTAGAGAGAGACTACGTATGTCAACATCACGAAGAATACAAACACAACCGAAACATTTTAACTTTCCTCGGAGGCGTCTTCCATGTACTACTTAACCGACATAAAGCCTCTTTGTTTACGGAGTATGAATGTTAAACAGCTGTTTCAATGAGCGAGGAATAAAGTGTTTTTGTACTTACACAACAAGTCACTGGTTTGCAAGGGGAGTTGTCCGTGTCTTCGGTCGAGTTTGCTGCTTCGCACAAACTAGAAGGAGAAAACGGTCGATTAAATAACGGAAAATGAACTGAATTGGCGTTCGTATGACCTAGGCACGCTGGTCTTTCCTACTACTACTTCAACGTACTAGTGCGATGAAAACTACGTGAGCCTTTGACAAGTGAACCAAACACATCTCTACGAAAGTGCGTCGCAAAACGTTGGGAAGGTTGCTTACCTTAATGTGGAAAGTCGGAAACACGCCACAACCAGCCCCAAAAATATCGGTATGTAGTTACAAAGTTTGGCCATCCTTGTCGAGTTGTTGCGAAGCGTTCAGTGCACTCGGAGGTTGTGTCTGAAATTAATTCAAACTTACGTTGCAGATCACTGCCTTATTACCGTAATAAATGCACTTGGCAAATCAGCGAAGCATAACCAACTAGCCTTTAACAAGTGAAAACAATACGGAATTCAATGAAAAGGACTTTGAATTTGCTGAAGCTCTGTTCTGGTGACCTTGCGAAATCGAAAGGGCACATTTCAACTCAGTTACATGTTCTTCATCGTTACCATCCCCTTGGATTTTTTCAATCCCTCACAAAAAAACAAAAAAAAACATTTGCTGCGAAATAGCGCAAATGTCTGGGAAACGCCAATACCGATTAAAATTTATTTAATTGCTTGAATTCCCTGGGCTATTTCACAAGGAATACCGAACGATCAAAACTGATAAAAGGATGAATGACATCATTTGTCTGTTTAATCTGGTGATACTGTAACTTTGAAAGGGTTTTTTTTGCAAGCAAGTGCGACTTTTCCTCGGTAGAATTTCTGCGCGGAAAAGTTGCCGAATTTCTTATGTAGGTGAGAGAGTGCACTTAGCAACAACTTAACACAGGTAATAATCCGATTTAGTTACTTAGGTACTTTCAAGAACACGTGGAAATTTCATCACGCAAAATTTGAAACTTTTGTTAAGAACATCATGCAGCATCCATTCACTTAATTTTCTTTCCTTTCAGAGATTTGTTTTGGAAATAACATTTCCCTTTTTTCCAAGAAAATGTGAGAGCCTTTAATTAAGATGTGTCCATATTACGCATGACGATGAAAGGGAGAAAACTTGAAATCAACTTACTTGACCAAAGATGGGGCAAAAAGAAGGAAATTTTAAGACTATAGGACTACTGATACATCGAAACTAGTTTTGGACCTCTTTGGCTGCGGGTATTGTCATGGCGGAATGACTTTTTAGCTGCGTGCCTTTTTCAAGGTTGCTGCGGGTTTCAACAATTCAGGCGTCTTTGCTCTTTACGAGATGAATCTTACAACTGCATCAAGCAACCGTGTTTTCGGATCTTATTCGTTACAGAGGATGCAATTGACACGGACGCAGGGCATTTGTAATTTGTGTCTTCGTGATTGTGAAGAAATCATTTTTTTAGACTGTGGAATTTTCGTGGGTCGAAGTAAAACCAGCTTTTGGTGTATTACTAGATATTGAATTTGCTTGTTCGTGACTTTCTCAGTCGACTGATTATTTCATTGACACCACACATACCTTGATCAATATATTATGGCAGTCTTCGTATAAGTTTGAAGATACGTCATTACATCGGCAAGTTAATCCTCTTTTGGTAAAGGACGGCACTTAATCTAGAAATCATTTTATGAGGCCCGTTTTGATTTTGAAGTGGTTTGATCTCAACTTACTGCAACTTTAAGACTACACCTACTTCGTCCAGTGTCCGTCTTGATATTTTCTCACTCTTTACCGCATTTAAACACGTTGCGTGCGTTAATTTTGGCAAGCCTCAATAATGTTATGGAAAAGGCCAAGTTGAACTTGTAAAAACTGACACGCCGTCGTTAACGTGAAGAGACTTCGAGAAATTAAACGTTATTAACCGACTAGATAATATTAACTTGTCATTCAGAGCAAGACATCTATTTTATTTCCTAGCACGACAGTCCTTAAGTTTTCGTTTGTTTTGTTCACCGATTAACTTTAACTTTCTTACTTAATCCTCGTCGTGTTAACGCTAAAGTAATGTTCCGTTGTATGTTTTTCACTGCATACATCGGTCTTATGCTAGTGTCGAAATAATTGTCGGAGTTACTTTTGCTCAGAATTTGGCTAAAAGAAGCTCGCTACATTTTCATCCAATCGGAAGTAGACGCGGAACTGATCGTGCCTTTCTCGCCGGAGTTTGCGGTAGCACGTGTTTGCTTCGCCGCATTGTGACTGCCTCATTGTGTCTTGTAATAAAAAAAAACCAAATGAACAAAAACAACATCGATTGAACCACTTATTTGTCAACTCATGTCTTTGATTCATTTGGATGGAAAGCTCTACCTGTTATTTCTGTCGTCACGGAATAGAGCGTTGCGTGACAAAAGACCAAGGAAAAAGGGGCGTACCAGCCCCTGCCAACGCCCCCGCTCCTCCCCTACCGCACCTCTCTGAGATTCCTTATTTTTGAAATCGGCTTACTTTCAGAGCATGTTCTCACATGAAATGTCATGGCTGGCAATATGTTTACATTGCATTGGAAGGACCTTCGAAAGTAGCTTAAGAACGAAATAAAAATACAGGAAACGAACATGCAATCTTTCAAGTGTAAAAGAAACTTCGTGTTTGCATGTAAATTTCCAAATTCCATCGTTACGTAATTCTAAATGCCTGGAAGTTTGGCAAACAGTTATAGAGAATTTCTCAAAAGATCTCCGTCTTTGTTAAAACAGGCAGGAGCATGGCTTTTTCAATGAGATAAACCTGCAACGATTGGAATTTAGAGAAAAGGACAACAAAGCCGGATATCGCAACTCTCGACACTACAGAATGTCTATATTCTTGATTTTTCTATGCATGCAATTAACTTCATCGAACCGGAAGACGATTCACATAACGTGGTTGCGAATAAACGTCCAACGCTCATTATTCAAGACAAGCAAACTTTCAAAAATTCAAACTGTTTTCGCTGACGCTTTTCGCTTCACAATAACATTCCTCCAAATACTGCGTATCAACAACACAAACAGAAGAACGAGCAGTAATATCGTTAATAGAGACCACAAATTTAAGGACCAAAAAGGTTTCTTAGCAACAAATTAGCTTTGACACAATTTCTGTGCAAAAAAAAAAAATCTTTGAATAATTGACGTAAGCTAATGGTGAAGGAATAGTGGCGCTTTGATTTGTGCATATTGTCAGCCGAGAAGAATGAAGAAATTCATCTTTTGAGAAAATTTGAGATACTTTGGTTTGATGGAATGATACACTGTTGTTACCTTTTAATGTCTTACAGCAAAACTTTAAAGAAAACTGTCTCGGTATTTGCATAATGTACGCTTATTCACATTTAAATTTCATATTTATTTTTGCGTTTTAAGGTGCTCTTTTGTCCAAATGTACATTTTACTAAGTAAGGAATAGTACAAAGGCGGAATAAATGTTGAAAATGAAGTTTTACTTACTAATAGTCGTCAAGTAGATTCCTTTGAAGAAGCTTTTCTGTATGTGCAAGCTTTCCAAAACAAAAAGAAGCTCAAAAATACTCCTGGGCGAAATGTCGATCACACAGCTCAAGAGCTCAGGAGGAAACGAACTTTGGGGATGTATTCGAACACGTCGTCATGTGATCATGAATTGATTGACGGATTGCGTGATATGTTGGCCTTTAAAAGGTTTCGCTTTGTATAAAAATCATAAACACTGTGTAAAGAAAGTGGCGATTATTAAGAAAGAAATCGAGAGCTGATACGCCCGTTAACTCATTTCCACCAAGGCAATTGGCCTGAAATGAATCAAGTAAATATATCTGTGTGTCAGCCAAAAATCAAGCAACCGAAAACTTTTGTCAGTGTCATTAGCAGTCTGAAAGCTTTCAAAATAAATGCAAATATCAAACAAAACTTAAGCTCAATTGACTGATGTGAAATTTCACTTTTTCGCCGAATTCGATCGCGAAGACTACAACTGCAGCAGTTAAAATCTATGCCTACCCACGTCATTTTTTTCTCTGCGAGTGGTAAAAAACTGACGGTGACTGGGACGAAATGGTGTCAATGATGTAAGGTTACGATTTCTATGGTACAAACAGCGCCATGGCCAGCGTAATAATGATTGTTTTTCTAAAATGTTTCGTTAGTCAAGGTTACAAATCTTGTTTGACTTGTAAATTTAAGTGTTCTCGCATCTCTTCTGGGATCGATGGTTGCCATCTTGCAATCATCGTAGACATCTTGTCTCGAGTCACGTTCTCTTTTAACCCGAAAAAAAACCCCTGCAAAGCAACATCTGCGTTAAGATAAATCCGTTTAGGTTTTGCCACTTACCTTATTCCAAAAGAGATTTTTTTAAGTAAAGCAAATGGTAAATACTAATCCATTCGCAGCGATTAAAACGCTTTGGATCGCGGTTGATAAAAAATTCATTCTTGAGGGGTTACCCAATATAGATCGCGATAACATGTCGTAAAAAATAGGGCGCGAAACCAATGCTAGCTATGAAACAGTTGCGGTGAAAAACAACTTGGCAAAAAATAGTAAAATAAAGAGGTCAATTTTTTTATTGCTAATTTCGAAAAAAAAAGTGGCGAGTTACTTCGTGTCCGTGGTCGACAAAACAAACAAAATATATCTGCGTGCTTTGCCTAACGAGATCAAAAGTGTCATAGCCGCCAAAAAGTACATTAATGTTATTGATTAAGAAGTTGTTAACTGCTTAGCTTATTTGTATTTCAAAACAATGTAAATCCAATGATTTTTTTGCTTTTAAGTCTTTTGTCTGAAGTCTTTCTTTATTTTGCTCCTATAAAATCTGATCCTAATTCATTTATGTTTTAATACTTGCAGAATTTCATGTTTGATTCAGTTTCCAGGAAAACATTGTCAACTCTCTATCAGCAATCATCTCAATTGCATTAATGCTGGGCATCAATTTCTTTCGCCATTCGAACTAAAATTTTGTTACATTCTGTCTGTTTTTCCTCGTTCTTTTCACTTCCTCGGACAATTCTTGCAAGAGTTTCGTTGGATCACGTGCGAGACGTCACTTAACCACAATACAAGTTTTTACACCCATATCTATATTACTTTTCAGACTTGTCGCCTCTTTCACTTTTTTCAAGCGGAAACAATTTCGCAGATAATGCTCTTCTTCTGCAACACTGGGGTAAAGTACCCTCAGGTGCCAAGTTGACAAGAAAACCGATCCACCGTGCATAAGAATCGAACCAAAAATCCGGGATTATAAAATATAATGTAATTCAAACGGAATGCCCGCAAAGGCGAAATACTGTTAACTATGATCTAAAGTTGCGATAAATAGGGGCACTTTATAATGAGATTCACGCAACGCGCGTGCAGTGCGAAAGCGTTTTAGCGAGTAATCATGCCTTTTTCCGTGACAAACTGCATGTAAATGCCGCCAAGGTATCGGAGAGTACGAGAGTAACAATTATACCGATTGGTAATACCGATTGTCATCAACCAAGTTGATAAGTTAAACTATGCAATCGTATAATGGAATACAAATCTCACCTTGAAGTGTCACCCCCTCGTCTCGTTTCCCATGAGCTCAATCGATAACACCAATCCAGCATTAGAAGGGCCAGCGTCCGCCCACCTATCGCAGAAATTGCAACGGTTCGGCACTCATTAAAAGGAAAGTACCTGGAAACGAGAGCTTTCACGGAGAAGGCAGCATTACGTACCGTTTCAAAAAGTTTCGAAGCTAAAAGCTGGCAATGAGACGGGACAAATAAAAAGGAAATGCGTCACCTCCTAAATTGGACCTCTTTAGCTTGTACGTTTTGTTTTCCCATTTCAGACCACGTGATGTTCCCAATTTTCTTTTTAAAAGTAAAAAGTAAAGTGGTGCATTTATATAGCGCCCTTATCACTAACGTCTCAAGGGCGCTTTACAATGATCAATTTACCCCCAGCGGACTGGAAGCATATACAGGCGCAAATTGCAGCCGCTTCTAAGCAGTCCATGCATGCTGGTACTCATTTCACCGACCTCGGAAGGATGGAAAGCTGAGTGAACTTTTAGCGGGAAAGAAGGTCGCCAAATATTCCAGTCTCGGCAGAACCGGGAATGGAACCCGGGACCTTAGGGTTGGAAGGCAGAGATCTTACCACTGCGCCAACCCCTCCGCTCCGCTTTTTGTGTTTTCATGAATTATGCATACATATGCACGTGCCTAGGACGGCATTTGATAGAAATTGACTAGCCTGTGAGTAACATCGCGTAGTCTGAAATGGGAAAACAAAACGTACAAGCTAAAGAGGTCCATTGTAGACAACCGCTGCAATTTCCGCAACTTCGTTCCTTAATGTTTAGGTGGCGACCCTTGGCCCTTCTAATGCTGGATTGGTGTTAGGCCATTTCCGAGTTGCTGTTTGCCTCGGTTTCGAAGTGAGTCTCGGTGCTCAGCTATTGAAAGGGAAATGAGTTTGAGTTGCATAATGAATACGCAACTCACCTCACCTCCGTTTGAATAAGTTGTGCAACAGGACTCGCTTTGAAACTGAGGCATGCAGCAACTCGGAAATGGGCTAGCTCAGAAGAAACTAGACGAGAGGGGTGACACTTCAAGGTGAGATTTTTATTCCATTATCAATTGCACAGTTTAACTTATCAATCTGGCCCGGGTTGCTCGAAGCATGGTTAGCGCTAACCGGCGTTAAATACCATGGAAACCTATAGGTTCTGATACCTCTTAACCAACGGTTAGCGCTAACCAGCCTTCCAGCAACCGGCCCCAGGTTGATGATAAGTGTAAGTGTTGTTAAAACCGATGGGGGAAGGCTACCATTTTCGTATCTCTCCTTGAAGTTATCGTTTTCTATGATTCTCTTAATTCACAAACGGCTTTCCCTCCAAGTTTTGTGCCTCTGGGCCAATCATTGCAAAATATCTCCGTTTACGTTGTTAATACACAAATTATACTAAATTATACAAGGGGGACGTGAATCTTAAAACAAACCAGGTCGGACGAAACGATAGCTCAAAGTGGAGGGTGCAAAGTGCAGTTTGCAGGTCAAATTTTCACCCTAGCTGAGACAACCCAAAACTTTACTAATGCTAACATAAGGCCTAAAAAGTGTTTAAGCCTAAGGTTAGCATTTATCGTAAAACAATGACCTGCAACAGGCAACCTGTACTTTACACCCTCCGGACTCAAAGAGGGGATAGCACTTGTTCGCTTCAAGAGGTCACACTGATTACTTGCCTTCTGTCATTTCATCATGTTTCCAGAAAAACTTGTTGAACACTTATCCTCCAGCATTCAAACCTGAAGTCTCTACTTGTTGTACTTGCGGTTTTCATTTCAAAGATGCGACCGATCTTGCCCTGACAGACATCTTGTAATGACGCAGTTTCTGAATTGAGAGGTGTCAGTAACACTTTTCCAAGTTGACTTTTTCCGCCCATAACTCCAATCGCTGGGCTTCCTTGGAGGACGTCAGAGGTACAACATTAGCCATCCGGGTCGCAAGCGATGTTGGATCTGCAGATCAAAAGTTGGAAATTGTTATGAATACCAAAGATGCGGTACAGCCCTTTGGTTAAGGCGCTGCCCTGAGATCCTGAGAACCCGGGTTCAAGACACATTCTGACCACTTGTTGAATTTGTTCCAGGTAGTCCCTGGTTCAATTTCCTGGTCAGTTGGGATTCTTAACAGTTGTTCTGTCCAATGCTCGAAGATATTAGCAACTAACTACTCTAAAAATCCGAGGGAAAATAATGACACTTACGATGCCGCGACAGAGATCGGGAGTTTTTCCATGGTACTGGTATTTCTCGGCTACAACGACTTTGTTGAATCCTGTTCTGATCGCAGTATGTTCACCCTCTTATTGGGGAGCTTTAGCAACGACGGCGGGAACGGCAACGAGAACGTCATCTCAAAACATCTCATTTTAATCACTTCACGACTATTCCATGCTTTTTAATATCACAAAGGTGTAGCAGTCCCTCGGGAATGAGCACGTTATAAGTGGCGCATAATTAAGGGGAGAAAATGAAAAATATCTCCGAGTGTTGACGTCCTCCATAAAACCTCAAATTTGACTATTTCACGTTGTTGTTTTGCTGTCGACGGCAAAGAAATAGACAAAAATGAAAACGCACGTGCAGAGCGTGCAAAGCTATTGTTCTTTCCCACTAAATATGCAAATTTGTGGCACTCTCGTTGCCGTCGCCGTTGTCGTTGCTAAAGCTCCCTATTTTTTAATGTCCACGACTAGAGGAAAAGAAGGATGAAACCATAGACCTCTTTCATAATGGCCGACAAATAAAATAATCTTCTGTTTTAATGCTAATAAGCCTTTCTAACCTCGCTACGACAAGCTAATTTCAAACAAATATTTGTTTCAAAATGAGGGCAGTAGGTTTAATTAAAATAAAGACAAATGAATGTAAAGGAAGTCGCCATTTATGAAAGATGAAAGTCGTCTGTAGCCACACAACACTTCTCGTCCCCACGCAGGGACGAGGAGCGTAGCGGGACTTCGGCTTGAGCGGCTGCGAAGGAGACTGTAGCCACGGCAAACAGCGAAGGAAGGAGTATTTATCCGGATGGTTTAAAGAATTTGTTTGACCCAACCTTCGGAATTTATTCATACAATTTGCAGGGCTCCTCCTCCGAACAATGATTTTGTGCCCCGTCCCCGTACCGAGGCTGCTAAGAGGGAGTTTAGCTATTCAGGTGCTGTCGTGTGGAATGGCCTTGACAACAAAGTTAAGGAGGCGCTCTATCTCAACTCTCTCGGGTCTACTTTCATTTGTTTCATTTGAGGGAGTTGTGGAAATATTAGGGATCTTAAGCACGCCCGTTTTTGAGATGCGGACGGCAACCGGAAGTGAATATTTCGCTCGCCAGGATAGCGGTCTCTCCCAGATCTTTAAACTTAGGGCCTCTAATAGTGAAAAGATACTTAGCGATATAAATGTGGTTGTGTGAAGACAAGTTAAAAGGGAGAACAACTCACTTCCGGTTGCTGTCCGCGTCTCAAAAACGCACTTGCTTAAGCTCCCTACTTACTTTAGTTGTCATGAAACTTTTTTGGGTAATTCTTAGCTCTATAGTGCTAAACAGAGCAATAAACTTTAGAGTGGTTAAACATTTTTCTAGTATTAGGATATTGTAATTTTTCTACTTGTGTGTTTTTGTAATTTTTATGTAAACGGCTTGTCGAAGAGCATTTTTTAATGAAGTGATGCCGTTAATAAAGCTTTACTACTACTACTGTTCAAAGCCCATGGCGAGGAACGGTAAAAATTTGCTGGAAACGCACAAGAAATTCACGGATGGCAGGTGATAAGGCTGAAGGAATTAAAATATTGCCCACTTTCCCATTAGTCTTTTCTTTCACCTCATGCCCTTCGCAAAACAATGAAGATTCACGTCATGACCTTGGAAAAAATAACATATTACGCCAATGCATTATGGAAAATACTGCAAATCACGCGAATACCGATAAGCAATCATGCAGTCACAAATAGACTCCATGCGTCTGTTCAGTAATAGATCACAGATGACGTCAAAAGGTCGTAGGAACAAACAATTGGCACACGAGGAGGTAGCCGAGTGTGTCATTGATGTTCTTACCACATTTTGACGTCTTCTGGGATTTATTAGGGAGCTTTAGTAACCACAACGGCGACGGCAGCGAGAACGTCACAAATTTGCATATTTAGTGAGCAAAGGCAATAGCTTTGCACGCTCTGCACGTGCATTTTTCATCTTTGTCCATTTCTTTGCCGTCGTCAGCAAAACAACAACGTGAAATGACCACATTTGAGGTAAAGTTCTAGGGACAACGTAATCGCTTGAGGATAAATTTCCATTTTCTCCCCTAAATTGAGCGCTTTTCACACTTGTGTCGTTCCTGAGGGTTTGCCACATCTTTGTCGCGTTAAAATGCTTGGAATAGTCGCGAATCGATTACAATAACGAGAATTTACTTTTAACGACGACGTTCTCGTTGCCGTTGCCGTCGTCGTCGCTAAAGCAACAGTCGGGAGCTTACGAAACGAGGACGACGACGGCTACGAGGACTTCATTTAAAAATACAAGTTCACGTTATTCATATCGCTACGAAACTATTTCATGTCGTTTCGCGTTAAAAATGTGTAGTAACTGTCGAGGAATTAAACTGGTATGAGTGGGTTGGAAGCGTAGAAAGAGAACTGAAAATTCATCGTCATGTGCTAACGTCCTCCACAGAACCTTGAATTTGGTCAATTCACGTCGTCATTTAGGAGATGACGGCAAAGAAATGTATCAAAATGTAAAATGCACGTGCTTAGCGTGCAGAGCCATTGTTTTTGTTCACTAAACCTATTGTTTTGTAGCGTCGTCGTTGCCGTCGGCGTCGTGGTTTCGTAAGCTCCCTAGTTATTTCTTGAGAGGCGGACGCCAACCGGAAGTGAGCTGTTTTCTCTCGATTTTCTCTGTTAACTTGTCTTTACACAACAACATTTTTATTGCTTTTTAGGATCTTTTCTCAGTTAGGGATGATTAGTTTACGAACCTAGGAGACATTACTGTCCTGGCATGCCAAATGCCTTACTTGCGGGTGCAGGGATGACGCAGTGGTGAGATCACTCGCCTCCCACCAACGTGGCCCAGACTCGGCGTCATATGTCTCCTACGTTCGTTGAGTTTGTTGGTTCTCTACTCTGCACCGAGAAGTTTTCTCCGGGTACTCCGGTTTCCTCTCTCCTCAATAACCAACATTTGACTTGATTTGCGTTAATTGTTAATTTCAGTTTACAGTGTCCGTTTCTCGAAAGTCCCGAAACTTTAGGGGCCATTTTCGGGTGTCAAAATTCCCTTTGTAACTCAAGAACGGAGAGCATTTAATTTGTCAAACTTCACAGTTAACTTTCTTTTTGTTACCTTGAAAACATGTTAAAAGATCGGCTTTCCAAAACAAGCGGTTGGCAATTTAAGAGATGGCTTTTCGGGCCCGAAAAGTTTTCGGGACTTTCGAGAAACGGGCCCTTGTACTAGAACGACTAGACACTTAAATAAATTCCCTTTCCTTTCCGGTTGTCGTTCGAGTCTCAAAAAGCTCCCTAATAATATAACAGACGCGCGGCAACATGTTTTCACTCAAGTGTGGAACGTGCTGACTCTTAAGATCTTAGGAACTTAGCGACAAAGGGAATCAATTCGTATCATGTATTTGTTTTATGTAATAAAGAATTAATAGTTTTTGATGATGACGTCAGCTATGCGTTTGTTCTTCAATAAATTATAGATTAGAACCAATCAAAATGTTTTCATTATTGAGCTTATCATACTAAGTATGCCAGAAAGAGAACATTGGATGCGGTTTTAGCCGCAAGACTGGTCTATCCCTGATGTGGTGGAAAAAATGGCCTGGGAACGAGGTTTCGTCACAAGACTTTGAGCCAAAACCACCGAACACGCAAATTCAAGAGAAGCTATGATCCTCGCAGTTATGAACGCAATTTTGTTGGAAGCTGGTCATTTGTGGGGTTCTAATGTTCCATGCATGAATCAACGAATGAAATGATATATGAAAGGAATCATATATTGAACTGCGGATATGAAATCAAGTGAAGCTATGATCCACGCAGTTATGAACGCAATATATGATTCTTTCATATTTCATTCTTTGATTTCTTTATCACGGGAACATTAGAACTCACAAATGACCAGCTCCTAACGCCAGTGGCTTAATATCTCAGTTGGTTAGAGCGTCGCACCGGTATCCCGAGGTCACGGGTTTACACCCCGTTGAAGTCCTGAATTTCTCAGGTTTCTCTACGCAATTGATAAAACTGCGTTCACAACTACGAAGATCTTAGCTTCACTTGACTTAATATCCGCAACTCAATATATGATCCCTTTCATATATCATTTCATTCGTTAAAACCCAAACTATCGCAAACAATGAAGTTGGCACGTAGAAAACGTTTGAAACGGAGGAAAACGGAGACTTGTGAAAACATTTGAGCGTTTTAGTGCGGATAGGAGAAAACGATAATAAAGGGATAGCCTGAATTAAAAAGATAATTTGGCTTCCATTCGAGATGAAAAGGAAAGGACAGGCACTTTACTCAAGTGTCTAGTCTTTCTAGCGCTGGAGCAGTAATTGGGGATACAGTAAACTGAAATTAACAATTAACGCAAATCAAGTCAAATGTTGGTTTTTGAAGAGAGGGGAAACCGGAGTAACCGGAAATAAACCTCCCGGTGCAGAGTAGAGAACCAACAAACTCAACCCACATATGACACCTAGTCTGGGAATCGAACCCGGGCCACATTGTCATTGGTGGGAAGCGAGTGCCCCCACCACTGCGCCATCCCCGCACCTGACTCTAACATGAAAACAAGATTAGTGTGGGGTAGGCCTAAGGATAGTGAAGGACGGAGGAGATTTATGCTGTGGGCAAACGCAAAGGCTGGTGTTTGTACGCAAAATGGCACGCAATGGCCAGTCTTTGTGAAACTGCGGAATTTCTTCAGTAACGAATATGTATATAAGGATATTACAGTGCAACGCGCCTTACCGTGGCCACCTAACAAACTTTCACATTTGACAACTACGTGTAAATACGTCAACTCAACGACCTATGCAACGGTGTTCAACTTACAACTGTGGGAACTTTGCAAGGAGGCGTGACTGTCAATCAAATTCGCCACCCTGATTGGCAGATAATTTGTAAAAAAAAACCTTTCTTAGGTGGCCACGGTAATGCGCGTATTGTCTGCACCCTTACATAAGCTAGTTCTGGTGTATGATATATCTATTTTAATCTTTCCTGTAAACTAATACCCTGCTGCCAGAGGTTTTTCTTGAGCTGCGAAGAGGCGAAGACGAGTCGCGAAAGCGGCGAGAAAAGAAAAACCTCTGGTTAACTTGGACTTGAATCTCACTTTCATGGACTCGGGCTCGGATTGGTTGATATTTTCACAAACGCGCAAATCAATATGATTGGTTCATTTGATTGGTAATACCTAGGGGACGCCTGCTTGCTAAGTTGCCATTGGTCCAGTTTGTAATTATCAAATTTGACGCGTTTGACAGCTGGCGTGTGCATGAAAGTGAGATTCAATACCAAGGTAACCAGAGGTTTTTCTCTTTTCGCCGCTTTCGCGACTCGTCGTGCCCCTTGGCGGCTCAAGAAAAACCTCTGCGACAAGGGCAGTAGACTGAAAATGTTCATTCAAATCTGAATAAAACGAATTTCCATCCACACAGGACTCTATTTGAAAAAGTCGGCACACTAGATTCAGAAACAAGCTCGAATTCCTTACATGACGGCAGCACAAAAACCCTCCCGATAACGTCAAAAGAAGTCCTAAATATTCAGTCTAAAAAACGACGAGCATTTTTTACACTGCACACTCGTTATTTTTTTGTACACAGTTGTCTTCTTTTTCTGCTATTAATATTGTTTCCATAGGCAGTGTAATTTCAGCTTTCCATTGGCGTATTTTTTCGAAATTTCTTAATTCCTTTCCAAAGGGAACGACTGTTTCTTTGTCCGTCGCTTCCACTAATTCCAGGTGGCGAAAAGTAGTTGAAAGACAAGAGATTAACAAAAAAAGTAATAATAACAATAAAAATAATGAAAATTACAAGCCGATTAATAAAAGAGGATTAAAGGGAGGCGCGATTTTTTTTCGTGTAAAAAATCTATAATTAGACTCTTGGTGCTACGAGAGAGCCAGTCCTTTTTTTTTCCAACAATTACAAAAATGCGTTTCTTTAGAAGTTTTGCGTTGCGCTTTATTGTTCTGTAAGTTGCCATTAAAATACCTCCTACCGTCTGAGCTTGTCGATACTTAAATTAACAAAGCAAGCATTCTGTGGCTTGTCAAATGTGAATACGAAAAGGAGTATATTCCCGGCAAATTGTCGAGAACTTTGAACAAATTACATTGATTGCTTTAAATCTGTATTCCAAATTATGGCTGTAAAGATGTTGGAATAAAATTTCTTTCAACTAACCTCTCATTTAGAAGGAAATGCGTGGTCAAAATATAAGCTTAACCGCTTTAGGATGTTTCACAGATCGTTTCTCTCAGTTCCTGGATTTCGCTTGGCGACACATTTGGGCAAATGTTCCTTAGTATACCTTCAATGAAAAATCCTGGCTTTTACCATCAAGCTAAAGTTAACTGCACCGGTTATTGCTGGAGTTTTCGTCGGAAACCTACAGTTACAAATCAGCGGGTTTTTTCCATCGTCAACACTTCGTGAACGTTTTCCGACCAGTGGACTCTGTACCCTGGACCCGATCACTCGCCAGTCACGCCATAAAATGACGCCATCTGTGTGATGGCATAAATATTCAGCTGTAAAATCAGAGAATGATCAAAATAATCCTTATCGTATTTACTTCCGGTGATCTTTGTTTTTTTTACAACAGACTTATCACGCCAGTTTAAAGGGGCACCGTCATTCTAAATTTGCGGTTTTTAGGTCAAAACTGGGTCAAAGTCTAAATTACAGTTCATTTAGCTCAAACATACATCATTCCTGACAACCCACTGACAAGATAGGAGATATATTTAAGACACAACGAGCTATTTGGCGACTTTCTGAAGATGCCGTCTCCAAATGTCAATCCATTTCAATCCTCTCGAAACTTGGCTGTAAACAACAAAGGATAGCTTCAGTGAAATTCAATAGTTATTGGCAACAAGTCGACAGCATATGTATGCAAAGACGTCTTTAATTTTGGTATTTTGAAGTTTAACTGAGAATAGCGTGACACTGCCCATTTAAAGTGCTTATTAATATTTCGCTCTAAAGCTAAAAGCCACGATAACGGCAAATATTAAAAATCAAATTTAAATTCGATAAAGTTCCAGGCTAAAGCTTTTTAATGGAAAAAAAAGGGTTTACTCTGTCAGTCTCATAGATAGTGAATGACCCCCGAGCATTTTAATGATTCGTCAGTCAAAGAAAGCTCAAAGATGAGATAAGAAAGTTCCGGCTTTATCATGATAGAAGAAGGGAATAAAATTTCTCGCTGAATTTATGGCCCTTTCTTAAAAATTCAACAGCGCTTTACAATATTTACAATTAAAATAATAAAAAAGATGATCATTCAAACGATTAATTAAAAACTAAAACTGTCAACGTTTAAAAAGAAATGTTTTCAACTTAGATTTAAAGACAGTCAATGAATTGCAAGATCTTATATCATCTGGAAGACTGTTCCACAGTTCAGGGGCAGCACAGGAAAAGGCCCTTTGCCCATAAGATTTAAGTTTATATTTCGGTGTTACAAGGAGAGATTTACCCGAGGAGCGTGTTGTTCAAACGATGCGGTTGTTCAAACGATGGATAGTGCTATCCGCCGGATATCCGCCGCCGGTTTTGGTAGTTTTTATCCGCTGGATAGTGATTTATCCGGAGGATAGCGCTATCCATCGTTTGAACAACTGGGCCCCAGTGGGGCTGATTGTAAAGAGATAACAGTTCACAGAGATATTCAGGTACCATACCATGTAGTGATTTGAAAGTTAAAAGTAAGATTTTATCATGATCAATTCTCTCGCTCACAGGCAACCAGTGTAACTGTCTCAATTCGGGCGTTATGTCAACGTACTTGTTGGTCCCTGTGAAGACTGAGGATAGGAACAGCACTACTCTGAACATACTGTAGTCTCTGAGTCTGATACTTGGAAAGCCCGGATAAAACGGAATGACAATAATCAAGCTTTGAAGTGATAAATGCGTGAAAAATATATAAATGTCGACCAAAACCCTAATTTTCGTACCAGACCATCATAATTAGGAATGCAAATTTATGTGATAAACTATGCGACACATGTAAGTTATGAACTTAAATTATTCACGTTGTTTTCTAGTATGTTTACATTATTGCAATGAAGGTGTCTGTCTGCTTGCTCCAAAAGCGAAGGTATTTCTCGAAGAAAACGGTAAAAGGCTGTCCAACCACGCCCGTACG